>NC_052481.1:719302-768004 GCF_009730915.1 Dioscorea cayenensis subsp. rotundata | reverse complement strand
CTTGGTATAGGTAATTTGAAAAGATTTAGAAAAGATGGACTACATGCAAGAGGGTGACTTAAATTTGATTGAGATAGAGGTTTAGGTGACAAAAGATTGTTTAAGAGTGACAGTTCTTTAGAAGAAGAAGGTGAGAGAATTGAGAAACATGATATAGGTAATTATGGGAGACTGAAATCATCAATTGAAGAACCTCCAAAACTGGAATTGAAACTACTACCGGCACATTTGGAATATGCCTTTTTGGGGAAAGGTTCTAAGCTTCCAGTTATCATTACATTAGACTTGACAGGAGAGCAGAAGGACAAACTCTTAAACGTACTCAAGAAGCATAAGAAGCCAATTGCTTGGAAAATCGCTGATATTAAGAGGATCGGCCCATCTTTCTGTACTCATAAGATTCTCATGGAAGACAATCACAAACCTACGATGATACCCTAATGAAGACTAAACCCTAACATGATGGAGGTAATGAAGAATGAGGTCATCAAGGTACTCAATGCAGGTATTTGTCAAAAACTTCTCTTTAATCGCTCGACCCTTGACAAAGCTACTCGAAAAAGATGCCCCATCTGAGTTTAATAATGAGTGCATAAATGCTTTTATTTGTTTAAAGAAGAAACTTGTGGAGGCACTGATTTTAATTTCTCCGGATTGGAACTTGCCATTTGAGCTGATGTGTGATGTAAGTGATTATGTACATCTAAGAAGTGGGTTTATCACTTGAAATCCCTAGAACTCATTGCAATTCTATACAAGTGCAGGTGTTGAGATTGTTCGATTTCTCCTCCGGGACATCGTATAGGGTTAGGCACGGTTGACCTTAGATTTGGGATCGTGTATTGAAGGATCTCCATGACTCATTAACGCATTAGTTTGGAAGCAAAATAGATGGTTTTGCACCTGAAACGATTGTCCTAGGCGGAATAATATCCGAGTACCCCATTTATGTCGATTGTTTTATCTCTCATTTACTTGTACTTCTCTTTCTTGTTTCTTTTATTCTTGTTTACATTACAACTTGTCAACACAATCATTATTCATCTTCACTTGGTTAAGAGGCAATTTAAGTATTTTTATTCCCTACTCCCTGTGGATACGATACCCACTCACCTGGGATTTAATTACTCGACAAACCCGTGCACTTGCGGGTTACACGCAAGGGGCGTTGTCAAGTTTTTAGCGCCGTTTCCTGGGAGTAGGCATTTAGAGATATTTTGCACTTTGTTATCTTAGCTATTCATTCATTCTATTTCACATCTTCTTTTTCTATCATCATTCTGATTTTTTTTCTTTCTTTTGGTGCAGGCCCAGGTTATGACCTGAGGGAAACCTTCGATATTGATTGAAGGAGATCCTAAACTTGACGTACACTCAGAATAAGGGGCAAAAAACCTGTGCAAGAATCGTCTAATCAAGCTAAAATAGAAGTTCAATGGTTTGGCCGATGAGGATCCAAACAACCACATAGAGAACTTCTTGGAAGTTTGTGATATGCTGAAGATTAACGGGGTATCGGATGATGCTATTAGATTGAGGGCTTTCCTATTTTCTCTCAAGGGAAAAACCAAGCTGTGGCTTCATTCCTTGCCAAAAGTATCGATCACTACTTGGAATGAGATGGTCGAAACTTTTCTTGCTAGATACTTTCCTCCGTGGAAGTCAGCCAAGCTTCACAATGAGATATCGTCGTTTGTGAAGATGGAATTGGAATCATTGTTTGAGATATGGGAGCGCTTCAAGGATCTTTTGCGGGGGTTCCCACAACACAGATTTCTCGAATGGATGATTATTCAGACTTTCTATAATAGGTTGAATCTGAGTATAAGGCAATTACTAGATGCCGTCACAGGAGTTACAATGGGGAGTAAAACCTTGGAAAAAGCCTGACAATTAGTAGAAGACATGGCCATTAACAGTTATCAGTGGAATGCATGGGAAAGGAAAAAGGTGGTCAGGCTCCATGAAATAGATGCAATCACTTCTTTGGCAGCCCAAGTGGAATCATTGAATAAGAAGTTAGACCTTCTAACTTCTAATAGAGTGGCGGTTGTGACTACTTACACCTGGTATGGTGGAGGACATTCTTCCTCCGATTGCCTGATCTCTATTGGTAATGCATTTTCGGTAGAGAAAGTCTACTTTGTGGGTAATGCAATGAGGAACCAAGGTAATCCATATAGCAACACCTACAATATGGGTTGGAAGAGTCATCTCCAACTTTTCATGGAGCAACCAAGGACAACAAAAGGCCATGGCACCACCGGGTTTCCAACAACAACAAGCCCCAAACATGGAGAACCGAGTTTCAGGCTTGGAGACCCGGATGACCGATTTAGAGAAGGCCTTGACTAGATTTGTGTAGTCATCGGATACACGGTTTCAATCAATCAACGCTACACTTCGCAACCACACCGTTTCATTGCACAATCTAGAGAATCAAGTGGGGCAAATTGTGAAGTCTCTATCGGATAGACCACAAGGAAGCTTGCCAAGCAATACCGAGACCAATTCTAGAGAGCATGTGAAGGCGATCACTTTGAGAAGTGGTCGTGAGGTTGAGGGTAGGCTTCCGAGTGAGAAGCCCAATGTAGAAGCGCCTGAGGTTATAGAGGTTGAGGAGGGAGCAAGCAAAGAGAAGGAGGTGGCACCCCCGCCTTACAAGCTAAGAATCCCTTATCCCTTTAGATTGAAGAATGATCAAGCGGATGAACAGTACAAGAAATTCCTAGGCTTGTTCAAGCAACTGCACATAAATATTCCCTTTGTTGAGGCATTGTCCCAAATGGCTAAGTACACAAAATTCTTGAAAGACTTGTTGACCAACAAAAGGAAGTTGGAGGAGAGTGCCTCCGTGATTTTAGATGCCTCCTGCTCAGCGGTCTTGCAAAAGAATATGCCGAACAAGAAAAAAGACCCAAGAAGCTTCATCATTCAGTGCAACATTGGCAATTTGGTTGAAGAAATGGCATTGGCGGACTCAGGGACCAGTATCAACATCATGACATATGCTTTCTTTCATAAGCTAGGCTTAGGAGAGCCTAGGCTCACTCGGATAACATTGCAATTGGCGAACCGAACGGTGAGACATCCGAGGGGTATTATTGAAGACGTGCTTGTCAAGGTTGACAAGTACATATTTCCTGTAGACTTTGTAGTGTTGGATGTCGATGAGGACACGGATGTACCTTTGATACTTGGGAGGTCATTCTTGCGCACTTCCAATGCATTGATCGACATGGATGGCGGGGAGTTGACACTGAGGGTTGGAGATGATAAGCTCACATACCGCCTTGCTGAAGCCATGCGACATTCTCTTAACTTTCATGATACTCTTTACTTTCTTGACACTACTGATGATATAATTGATGAATATATGCAGGAAATGTTCAATCCGGACCTGTACAAGGGTTTGTTCGACCAAGAAGTGGATAACGAAGAAGTAATGATGCTTGGTCTAAAGGAAGAAGTACCATCTACTCCGGGGATCATGAAGAAAGTTCTCCAGAAGATGAAGAGGGTGAGAAGACGCCACATAAAATGCCCCAAGGCTATTGGGGATACACAAGAACCGAACAACTTGGATGAACCCTTGTTAAGTGGTACCAAGCCCGATAACTCCCCCTCTATCTTCAAGAGACTTTGCTCATCGTGCTTTCAAGTCATGGGTAAGAGGGAAACCTTCATCTATGAGCCCCCATGAGGTAAGACAAGGTACGTCAAGCTTAGTGACGTTAAACAAGCACTTCTTGGGAGACAACCCAAGCGTTTACTGTTTTCTTAGTTGATAGTTTAGTGTTTGCATGAATAAGGCGTTGAGTGTTGGTGTCTATATGTTGTGATACATTGCTATGATTTTCTTGTGGATTTTTGGTGTTATTGTATGCCTTAATGTGTTTTGGGGAAGTTTTTGGTCGTGTGAGCTAGTTTCTCATATTTTTGCTGATGTATTTTGCATATTAGGGCAGCTTTGAGTGTGTATACATGTTCAAAAATTTTCTTCAAAGCCTGTAAAGTTTTCTAAGCCATCTAGAGAAAACATATGGGCGTGTGGAATTTCCGCATGCCCATGGATCTCCACTGTGAGCTCATCTAGAGAAGGCACAGGGGCATGGACTTACCCCTGTGAGCGACCTAGCGACATCCGCACGCCCGTGGGTAATTTCCGCACGGGCGTGTGTTTTCCTGCATAGACTTAGAAATTTTTCCTAAGAGCGGACATGGGCGTGGACTCGTCCCTCTGAGCGATCCTATGATAAACACATGGGCATTGGTATTTTTCGCACACTTGTGTTTGTCTCTGCAGAAGAGCTCTCCTCTTACCAAAAAATACACAGGGGCGTGCGTCTGTCCTTGTGGGTCGGCCGCACGGGCATGGGTATTTTCCGCACACCCGTGCAATTGCGTTTAGAACCAGAGAAGTGTTTTCCCGAGAGTACACAGAGGCGTGCGTCTGCCCCTGTGACTCCCTCCTGTGGAAGCGCACGGGCATGGGTAATTTTCGCACGCCCGTGTGGATGTGCAGGAACGCAAGAGCCGCAGGCTTTCTTTAAAATCTTTTCACTCTTCTGCATCCTCACACCCCAAGTCACTCAGAGAACATTTCCAACACTCATCCCGGCCTCACACCGTTGATCTTGAGGAGTTTTACTCGATTTTTCTACCGATTTCGAAAGTTTTAACTCCAACTCATCGGTAAAACATCTTTCTTTCTTTTCTTCGTCAAATTTTTATTTTAATTGTTAAAACTGGTGAATGATGCTTCATTTCTATATTTAGAAGGGGTACACATGCTTAGAAAGGAATTAAAAAGATATAATGGTCTATTTGTGAGTTTTTAGCATGCAGCCGTGCGTTGGTCATGCCCCGTGCATCCCCATGGGCGTGTGGAAATTCCGCACGACCATGTGGAATTCTGCAAAATTAATTTTTCCATGGTTTTGATGAATTTTCTGCTTCAATTTTGCAGATATGGCTCCCCGCCCAAAGAAACAAGCCGACAAGCGCCCACGTGAGCCTTCACCTGACTCGAATCACGTGGCATTCACTATTCTCGAGCATCAGGCGTGGTTTGAGCGGTTGTCGAAGCTCAAATTTAATCAGACCCTATTTCCCGACGTGAGCGCACTCTGGGAAATTCAATTAGCAGAGAGCATGGCAGATGAGGTTGAGGATATGCTTGCAGTTGGAAGTTGGGGCCGTTTACTGTCGATCAGAGACCCTACCATCGGTACCTTGACGTTCGAGGTGCTAGCATTGTTCGAGTTCGATCGCTCGTACTCCAGTTTTGATAATGTCGGTACTATATAGTTCCGAGCCCTAAGACAGTATCATAGCTTGAGCGTCACTCAGTTTTCGATTTGGATGGAGCTATATGATGCGGCATACACAGTGATTGAGGAGTATGAGCATTTGCCCATAGATTACCCTAGGAGTTTAACGCCACAGCATGCATACAGTGCGTTGTGTGGACAGGGGCAGTATGAGCCTGGGGTTTCTAAGGCCACCTGCCTCTCACGGCCGAGCTATAGATACATTCACGCCATTCTGAGCAGGTTGGTGAACGGGCGTGGTGATAGTACTGGTGTGCTCAGCAGACAGGAGCTACTATAAATATATTCTATGGTACAACGCACACAGATACATTTGGGGCATGTCATGGCAGAGTATATATGACATCATGGGCAGTATGCCAGATTAGGAGTGATTTTCTCAGGCCCCTACATCATGAGGCTAGTCATCGGTATGGGTTTACTCGACGCAATCAGAGGGGCCGAGAAGGCAACTATACCTATTCCCCTGAGCATAGAGACATTGAGGCTAATGGGGATGGTACGCAAAGTCCAATCAGGAGTATATGCTCTGATTACTTCTGCCCCGGAGCTAGCAGAGGGAGATGATGATATTGCCGAAACTTCTCATCCTGCTCCCGAGCTATAGCCGGCAGAGATGGAGACCGACGCACCTCCTGTGGTAGAGGAGCTACCCCTAGTACACATGTTTTCACCATCTCGAGCCCATGATCGCTTTGAGAGGCTCGAGAAAGGGATGGGGGTGTTACGGACAGAGATTGCTGAGGTCCGGGCTATACCGGCTGCACAGTACACATAGTTTATGGCACGTTTTGATACACTACAGCAGATTCTTGAGCGAGACATTGCCTCACCATTTGTTTTGCGACCGTGGACTCCTCCAACTCCTCCAGCATCACCATCACCTGACCCACCTGCACATTGTGATTATCCAGTAGCAGTAGAGCTAGAGCGTGACATCGACACTTGACTTTATTTTTCATCGTCTTTATTACTTTTGCATTTCATTTTGGACTTGTATATTCAGAAAGGACTTTCCTTCTGAGTTTATTTTCATTTTGTTATATCAAGTTGTATTCATTGCTTTATCTTTTTTATACTCGAGTTGTTTTTATTTTATTGAGCTTCACTGACCCCCTTGTATATGCGTGCGTATGGTCTTGTCAGTATGGGAATTGAGAACTAGTCATGAACACGGCCAAGGTGTTTTGGCACTTGGCCGTATGTGCTTCATAACCAGTTCGAACATCACTCCCAAGGATTTAGCTTCATCAAATACAACACTAGGAGTCAGGGGAGTATTGTTTCAATTGCTTCTCCCACGTATATTCTTAATTGATATACATTATTAGTGAGCTTGCATGTGTACAATGGGGACAATATACAACTTAAGTGTGGGGGAAATTTCATAGTGCACATGTCTTTTAAATTAGTTTTGATTAACATACATACTGACATAGTCAATGGCCTTGAACTAGTTATAGTTGTTTCTTCTGTTAATTGTGAAAAAAAGGGAAAGAAAGAACAAAATAGTTTTATTGTTTAGTTGTTCATGTTGGGTGGAAAGAGCTATCACCTATGAAGTATGAAGCTACTCTCATAAGTCGGATACTACTTATGCCCTAATGAGAGAAAGAGCTATCTCATGAAATGAGTAAAAGCTACCACCCCAGTAGAAAGAGCTACCATCTTGAGTGTGTAAAAGACACCTTAGCGGCCGCTTCGGAAAAGGGCTACATTAGAGGATGTGTGAAGCTACTACCATCTTTTTAATTTTTGTTGCTTTGTGTAGATAAATAAGTCCCTTATAATTAAAACTTTGAGGAGTATACTTTGGGTTGACTTGAGTGAGTTTACACACACTTACATGATTTCGGGTTTGTTGTCCTTTTTTATTCAAGTTTTTAGCTAGAGTATTGATTTTTCATATTTAATGTTGAAAGTTCCCTTACTCGTAGACTGCTCTCTTTGCATGCTTTGGTGAACCTAAGGCCAAGAACTTCCAATATTTCCTTCGTCTATGCTTTAATGTTTTATTTTTGCTTGAGGACAAGCAAAAGCTTAAGTGTGGGGGAGTTTGATAAGTGCTTGTCTGATAAGAATGCAAAGTATTCTTTCCTTATGATGAGCATTACTTTTATCAGGTTTTAGCGCTAATATTACTTTCATGCATATAGGTTTGTGAAGCTAAATGTTAAAGAAAGAAGCCAATGTAGATCGTGAACGCACTATTTGGAGGAAATCTTGAGAAGGATCAAACACGAAGACATAAGCCGGGTTCAAGATGCGAGAATGCTTGCCAACCTCCTTGTATTTAAGCTAGCACAAGGATTTGGAGGGACAAAAAGACAGTCACATTCGAGTATTCCGGTTTGTGTATTGATAGCAAGATGTTCACCAATGAGGCCATTTATTGAAGAAGCAAAGCGATCTACGACGTAAACGTGTGCCCGTTTACATTACCTCAATGAAAACATGGATTTGGGAGTGTTTCTGGCCGAAAAAGTGAATTCCAGAGAATCCACACGGGCGTGTGGAAATTATCCATGCTCGTGTGAAAAATCCATAGGGGCGCCCACAGGGGCGTGTGGATACCCGATTCCAGCATTTTAAAAGCCGATTTCAACCACGATTTCAGCATTCTTTTCTCCATTCTTTCCCCATCTTAAGAGAAGGTTGAGGCTAGTGTTTTGAGAGGTATTAGCAAGGGTTTTCTAGAGGTTCTACGCCTTCGACATCGCAGTCCACTTGGACGAAGGTTATTGGGAGAGCGTTCGTCGACACCAATCCAGTCAGGTATATCCTAGGCCAGACAAGGGGACCCTTGGAAGAGACGAGGCTTCTCCACAAGACCATCTTTATGACTATTGAGGGGGTTTTCTATGGATTACTTGTTTTTACATTCGATTTTATTCTTGATTGTAACTAGCTCGATGGAGAGCTAAACCCCCTAGTGGGTACTTGGATTTGTGAACCCTAGGATGTATTTGTTTCATTAAATCATCTATTATGATTTCATTAATTGATGTTTTATTTGAGTTCCAATCTTGATTACTTGATTGTTTGAATGCTCCCTTAGAGTGACACTAGGGTTGAGAGTTCATATTGGTAACCCTTGTGAGTGAGTGACACACCACGAGAGTCAGACAAAGCTAGATTGGAAAGGGTCGAGAGAGTGAGTCGAGAGGTAGCGGAGCGTCCCTTTTTTCCTCCGATGTGATTTATCCTACCTCCATTTCCTCAAGTTCTTTGCGGTTATAGTAGAGTGAATGGTCATAGTAGGTGGAACAATATCTGAATACCACATTTATATTGATTGCCTTATCTCTCATTTACTTGTGCTTCTCCTTCTTGTTTCTTTTATTCTTGTTGTTTAGGGATTCATAACACTAAGGATGATGTTTGAGTTAGTGTTTATTTTGTTGAATTTAATTGTTAGTGTCACTCATATCTTAGAACCTTTTTCTTCTTACACTCTACCCTAGTTGTGGATTTACTTGTACTCTAGGAAGGATTCTAGCCTATAGATCAAGTTTTGTATAAAACAAAAAAAAAAGAGAGAGGGAGTTCTAGATTTACTTTGTTTGTCTCTTTGTTATTTTTTGGGAAGTCAAATTTATAAGAATGCCCTACTGATTTGTTATAAATAGTTTTGTACAAAAAAATGGTAGAAAGAGTTATCTCTTTAGAAGTGTGAAAGCTGCTTATGAGTAGTCAGATCCTGGGCATCACCAATGTTCACTTGATGACCTACCGGGAGAAAGGGCTATCTCTAGGGTACATGAAGCTACGATACAATGAGTTTTAGAGACAATAAGGTCGATTAGGCTTAATCCTTCATATGATACATGGGGCACATAGCTAGGATAAAACTCACACTTGCACAAGGAATTCATAATACTAGTGAGACTTTTTCTTATGGATCAGCTGAACACATGCTAACTTCTAGGGTTACCCTGTTTACTTATGAAGTCCCTGTCTTCTATGAGATTAGAGATCATACACTTATTGACACACCCCTTATGTGTGTGTATCGCAAGTGCATTGGTTATCAAAGTAATAATTACCCTGGTGAGTGGGTAGTCGTATCCACAGGGAATAGTGATAAAAAACACAAGAATTGCTATTTAACTATAAAGAAGATGAATCGATAATGATGTGAACAAAATCAATGCAAATAGAAATAAAAGAAGAAGAAGAATGAGGCGCAATAAAATGATAGGAGAAGCAATCGACAGAAAATGGGGCACTCGGACATTGGTCACTCTAGGACTATTGCTTCAAGTGCAAGGCCAATCATTATGTCTCCTAACTGATGCTTAATAAGTCGTGGAAATCCTTAAACACACGATCCTAAACCTTAGGTCAACCGTGACTATCCTACAATATGCCCCAGCGGAAAGGAATACTCTCGACGCCTCACACTGTGCAAGGTTGCTTTAAGCTATAGGGACTCCAAGTGATAAAACCTATTCCCTAATATAGATCTAACCCTTTGGTCTAAGCGAAAGATTCATAATCACAATTATGCCCCAGATACTAAGGATTACTTCTACGCTTTACTCTATTGCTTATGCAACTAAGCCCCAGCAGAATTCGTCTCTTAGCACTTCACTCTATTGTGACCGCAAAGAACTCTTGGAATGTGGAGGTAGGATAAATCACACCGAAGGAGAAAGGGGATGTTCTGCTACCTCTCGATACATCTTCTGAACACTCTCCAATCTAGTATTGTCTAACCCTCATGGTGTGTCACTCATCCACAAGGATTACCAAGATGGATTCTCAACCCTAATGTCATTCTAAGGGAAAATCAACTCAACAATCATTCAAGATTGGAACTCAATTAAAATATCAATTAAAGAAAGCAAAATGAAAGGTTAATGAAACAAAATCATCCTAGTGTTTACAAGTCCAAGCACCCACTAGGGATTTAGCTCTCCATGGAGCAAGATACAATCAATAATGAAATCATAAGTAAAAACATACAATCCATAAGTAAAACCCCCTTGGTGTCCATGTCGATGGTCTTGTGGAGTAGCCTCGTCTTCTCTAAGGGTTCCCTCGTTAAGCCTAGAGGACACCTCGCCGAATCTGTGCCGATGAAAGCTTCCCCAATAACAATCTTCTGATGGAACGCGGTGTTGAAGGCCATAGAATCACTCCAAAAACCTAGCCAAAGCCTCGCCAAACCCTAGCCGCGAGTGCCTCCAAAGATGGTGAAAAGATTGGAAAAAGATTCCTCAAATCTGCAGAAAATTCAATTTAAATAGGGCTGGAATCGAGCATCCACACGAGCGTGTGGATCTACAGGATACTGATTTTCTACGGTCTATGAACAGTAACTGCTACAGTATTCCCCTGCATTAATTTGCTACAATACTCCCCAAATCCACACTCTTCATTAAGGCCACATGAACAGGCACACATCCATGCGGTAGATCGTGTTGCGTTCTTCAATACAATCACATTTGATGAAGATCTTGCTAGCATTGCACAAGTCAGAACTCATGAGTGTGACTGCCTTTATGCCCCTCCAAGTTGCACATTCACTCGAGCACAACGGAGGTTGGCACACACTCACATGTCTTTGAGCACAACTTGTGTCTTCACATTTGTTCACTCCAAGATTTCATCAATAAAGTGCATCCATGATCTACTTTGGCTTCTTTCTTCCATACTTGTCTGCACAATCCTACATGCACAAAAGAACACAAATACACATGTATAAGCGATAAAATTTAAGAAAAGTAATGCTCAATGTAAGAAAATAATACTTCATATTACTAATATGTAAGAAAAAATACTTCGTATTACTAATACACAAGCACTTATCAAACTCCCCCACACTTAAGCTTTTGATTATCCTTAAGCAAAAATAAAACATTGAAGTATAGAAGAAGGAAATATTGAAAGTGCTTGGCCTTAGGTTCACCAAAAGCACGCAAGGGAAGCATTCTACCAGGGAAATTTTAACACCAAATATGAAAAATCTTTGCTCTAGCTAAAAACTCGAATAAAAATGGACAACAAACCTGATAACGTGTAAGTGTGTGTAAACTCACTCACGTCAACCCACCGTATACTCCTCAAAGATCTAAGTACAAGGGACTTATTTATGTATAAAAGAAAGTAAAAAGACGATAGTAGCTTCACACATCCTCTAAGGTAACCATTTCCAAAGCTACAGCTAAGGTGACTTTCACACTTTTAAGGTAGTAGCTCTTTCTACTTGGGCACTATGTTTAACTTGTCCCATGAGATAGCTTTTTCTCTCATTAGGGCATAACTAGTATCCGATTTATGAGAGTAGCTTCATACTTCATAGGTAGTAGCTCTTTCAACCCCAAATGCACAAACAAAACAATTATAACTTTTTTTTCACAATTAACACAAGAAACAAAACTAACTAGTCCCTTAAACATCAAACTTGAGTTTCCATAAGGTTTAATGATTGAATAGTGCAACAAGTGTCAATCAGCCAAAAATTCCTAAAAATTCAAGTAAAACTAGAGCATAAGAACATTCAATGTTAAAAATTCTCTTAAGCTTAAGAATACAACCATTGCAACTAAGGTGAATCACCATTGGCTACATGAGCATGCACAATCAACTCATAAGTGAAGAATATGTGTAATGTGAACTCCCCACCTCCCCACAACACACACACACACACTTAAGATGTGCATTGCCCTCAATGTACGCATGCAAGCACAATAAAAATTATAACAATCAAAAGCATATTTGAAGATAGGCAATTGAAACAATAGTCCCCTGAACTCCTAATGGTACATTGGATGGAGCTATGTTCCTTGAGAGTTGAGATCCAATGGGTTGTGGAGCATACACGGCCATGTGAAAATCACATTGACCGTGTCTATGACTATTCCACAATTTCCATACTCACAAGACCATCTGTACGTATAGACAATAGGGTTCAGTAAAGCTTAACAAAAACAAAATAAAATCTAGTATATAATATATATGAAAATGAAATACAACTTGAGACAACTGAAAATAAAAGATAAACTCAGAAGAAAAATCTTTTTTGAGTGATACAAGTCCAAAATAAAATGCGGAATGAAATACTAAGACATAAAAACAAATAAAGTAAAGACGCATCAAGCTTCTTTGTCAAGCTAGGTCTCCTCTGCTACTGGTGCTAGTGTTGTATCAACTAGTGCTGCTGGTGGTGATGGTGGTGTTGATGATGCCTAAGGAGTCCCCAGTCTCATCACAAAAGGTGAGGTCGCGTTTTGCTCTAGAATCAGCTGTAAGATATCAAGACACGCAATAACCTCTATGTGGTTCACGGCTTGTGTCGCACAAAACTTAGCAATCTTTGCTCATAGCACCCTTACAGCACTCTCAAGCCTCTCAAAATGATTATAGGCTCAAGATGGAGAAAACATACTCACTGGAGGTGGCTCCTGTGTTGCAGGGGGTGCCTCGATCTCCATCTGCTCAGGCTGAGACTCGAGTGTAGGTTGTGAATCCTCGACTGCATCTCCCTCGGCCTTGAGTAGCTCTAGTGGGGCATGTTCATCACATACACCCCGTCTCGATATCTCCTGATCATACCCATCATTCGCATAGTCTCTAAGCCGAGGGGTATGGGTACTACAATCTTCTCAGCCCCTGATTGCGTCCAGGAGACCGATACCCATGATGAGTCTCGTAATATACAGGATAAGAAGATAACTCCAACTCTACCGTACTGGCCCCGGTGGCGCAAGTACTAAGCCAGGATATGCATAAGATGAATATGCTTGCTATGAACTATGGAGTATAAGTATAATAGCTCTTGTCTGAGAACTGCGTCGATGTACCTGTATGCTGCCCGAGAAAGGTAAGTAGCCTTTGATAATCAGGAGTGTCCAAGGATACTTACCTTTCTCGGGCAGCATACAGTTTGACCCCTGACCCCAAAGTGCCCTATATTTTCTCTGAGGGGTAAAACTACCTGGATATTAGTAGTCGATCGTAGTCCTTAGTGTCCATGAACACCTCATCGTATAAACCCAATCTGACTAAAAACTGTGTGATGCTCATACTGTGATATACTGCCCAAATGCTCTAAATTGTATGGCCTCGATACTATCAAAACTGTTGCACCATCGGTCGAACTCGAATGACACCAATGCCTTTAGCGTTAACATACAAATAGCTGGCTCACAAATAGACAACAATCTCCTCTAGATACCCATGGAGAGAAGATCCTCTACCTCATAAGCCATATCATCTGCAAGCTGAACTTCTCTCAAAGCGTCTGTAAAATGGGTCTGTCCAAACTTAAGCTTCACCAACCTCTCAAAACAAGCCTGGTGCTCAAGAATAGCGAATTCGATGTATTCTCGCTCTAGAGAGTGCTCACGTGGTGCTTGCCGGCTTGCTTCTTTGTCCTGGGTCATGTCTGGAAGAATTGAAAAGAAGATCGATCAAATACACTCGCTTAATAATACTGCAAAAATCCACACGGTCGTGTGGAAATTCCACACGCCCGTGTGGATCCACAGGACGTGAAAACCGCACGACCACTATGTAATAATCTCAAAAATACATCACAAATTCGCTCTAAATTTACTCTAAACCATACACCAATCATTTTAATATGAAAATGAAGCAACAATCACCAGTTTAATAGAAAGAAATCAAGATTGGAGAAAGGGAAAAGATAAAGAGGGGCACTCACTCGCCCTTGTATCTTCTCGGGATGGAAGAGAACTCTTTCTAGAGTTTCATACGGGCGTGCGGAAACTGCCCACACCCATGTGTAATTTATAGGGTCATCCACAGGGGTAGACACACGCCCCTGTGTCTTCTCGGGATAGCTCTGATCTCTACAAAGAAACACACGCCTGTGTGGAAATTACACACAGGAGTGTGACCGTCACAAGGTCATTAACAGGGGAATTCACACGCCCCTGTGTCCTCTCGGGATGAGCTTTGAATGGAAACATATGCCCGTGTGAAAAGTCCACACAGCCGTGTGCCTTCTCTGGATGACTTAGAAAAAATTACCTACTCTGCAAAAAAAATTTTGCACACTTTTACCTATACAGAGTCTGCCTTTATTATGAAAAACTGGCTACAGAATCATAAAAACCACGCTCGAATGACCAAGAACCTTCGCCAAACATAATCAAGCAAATGAAAGCACAAAAAATCCTCGACAAAAACACAGCTAAAGCATGTAAAAGATCAAGATACCAACACTCAAGTTCTTATTCATGCAAGTACTAAAATAAAACCTAGAAAAATGATAAAGACTTGGGTTGCCTCCCAAGAAGGGTTTTTTTAACGTTACTAAGCTTGACGTACATGACCTTACCTCACAGGGGCTCATAGATGAAGGTTTTCCTCTTACCCATAACCTGAAAGCATGATGAACATAATCTTTTCAAGGTAGAGGGGGAGTTATCAAGTTTGTTACCATACAAGAGTTCATCACCCTTACTCCGTGCTTGCCTATCCCCATTAGCCTTGGGGCATTTCTTTTGACGTCTCCTTGCACTTTTCATCTTTTGGATCATCTTCTTCATGATCCTTGGGGTAGGTTGCACCTTGTCCTCTAGACCAAGTGTCATAGCTTCTTTATTCTCCACTTCTTGGTCTAGCAACCCGTCGTACGGGTCTGGACACATCATTTCTTGCACATATTCATAGATTAGTTCATTATTAGTGTCAAAAAAATACAAAGTATCATCAAAGTCGAGAGAATGTCTCATAGCTTCGGTGAGGCAGTATGTCAACTAGTCATCCCCAACTCGTAATGTCAACTCCCAGCCGTCTATGTCAATAAGAGCCTTGGAATTACACAAGAATGGCCTCCCAAGTATCAATGGGACATTGACATCCTCATCAACATCCAACACTACAAAATCCACAAGAAATATGTACTTGTCAACCTTCACAAGTACGTCTTCAATAATGCCCCTCGGATGTCTAACCATTCGGTTCTCTAATTGTAATGTCATCTAAGTTGGCCTAGGCTCTCCCAAGCCTAGCTTTTGAAAAAACGAGTAAGGCATGACGTTGATACTAGCCCCTAAGTCCGCCAATGTCTTCTCTTCACCGAAATTACCAATATTGCATGGAATGATAAAGCTTCCGGGATCCTTATTCGGTATATTTTTTTGCAACATCACCTAACATGAAGCATCTAGATCACAGATGCACTCTCCTCTAACTTTCTCTTGTTGGTCAAGAGGTCCTTGAGAAATTTTGCATAATGAGGCATTTGAGACAATGCCTCCACAAATGGGATATTGATGTGCAACTGCTTGAATATACCCAAGAACTTCTTGTATTGTTCATCATTTTGGTCGTTCTTTAATCTTGAAGGGTAAGGGATTCTTGGCTTGTAAGGTGGGGGTGCCACCTCTTTTCCTTTATTTCTCTCCTCAACCTCCATCAACATCGATTTTCTCACTAGGAGTCCTACCCTCAACCTCACGACCATTTCTCAAAGTGATCGCCTTCACATGTTCTCTTGGATTAGTCTCCGTGTTGCTAGGCAAACTCCCAAAAGGTCTCTCTGAAAGTGACTTCGCAATTTGCCCCAATTGATTTTCTAAATTATGCAATGATGCGGCATGGTTCCAAAATGTGGTTTCAACCTATTGAAATCTTAGGTCTGACGATTGAATGAACTTGGTCAAAGCCTTCTCTAGATCAGTCATCCAGTTTTCCAACCCTGAAACTTGGTTCTCTATGTTCGGGGCTTATTGTTGTTGGAAACCCAGTAGTGCCATAGTGTTATGTTGCCCTTGATTACTATATGAAAGGTTCGGGTAGCTCCTCCAACCCGGATTATAGGTGTTGCTATATGGATTTCCTTGGTCCCTTATTACATTACCCACAAAATCCACTTGTTCTACTGAGGATGTACCACCAATAGAAATTGGGTAATCAGATGGAGCATGTCCTCCCTCACACCCTGTGTAACTAGTCATGGCCGCCACTCTAGGAGAAGTTAGAGTCTAACTTCTTGCTCAATGACTCAACCTGGGCCACCAATGAAGTAACTGCATCAATCTCATGAAGTCCATCTACCTTCTTTCTATCTCTTGTGTTCTATTGATAACTGTTTATAGCCATTTCTTCAATGAGATATCGGGCTTCTTCCAGGGTCTTGCTCCCTAAGGTACCTCCTGCTACAGCATCAAGTAACTGCTTCATGCTTGGTTTTAACCCGCTATAGAAAGTCTGAATAATCATCCACTTGGGGAACCCATGTTGAGGACATTTCTGCTGGAGCTCCTTGAACCTATCCCATGTCTCAAATAGAGACTCCAATTCCGTTTGCACAAAAGAGGATATTTTATTCCTAAGATTTGCAGATTTTCAATACAATCACATTTGATGAAGATATTACTAGCATTGTACAAGTCTGAATACATGAGTATGACTGCTTTTGTGCCCCTCCAATTTACATGTTCACTCGAGCACAACGGAGGTTGGCACACACTCACATGTCTTTGAGCACAACTTGTGTCTTCACATTTGTTCACTCCAAGATTTCATCAATAAAGTGCATCCATGATCTACTTTGGCTTCTTTCTTCCATACTTGTCTCCACAACCCTACATGCACAAAAGAACACAAATACCCATGTATAAGCGATAAAATCTAAGAAAAGTAATGCTCAATGTAAGAAAAGAATACTTTGTATTACTAATACACAAGCACTTATCACTTATCATCTTTTCTTATGTACCGAATGTTTTGCTTGCTTGAGGACAAGTAAGTGTTTAAATGTAGGGGTATTTGATGAGTGTATTTTATATAGATATTTAATATACCCAATTATATGAATTGCTTGTCTTTTTGCATATATTTATTGTAAATCAATGTTGCTTGGGATATGTGTACTCAATGGTGCAGGAAATCAGGTCTTAGAGTGAAAAGAATGGTGATATGCCCTTTGCGTATCCACTAGTGCATGGGTCATAAAAAGAAGTATAATATACCCAATGTGGGATCGGGTAGTTGATTCCAGAGGGACTAGCAAGCTTCTAATACTAATTGATCTTCCAATATATAGTCAGCTCAATAAGTTTGGTGAAAGGTTCTAACAAATAAATCTAAAGGTTCTAGCACAGTGATCGGGAGTAGCACCCTAGATCAATCCACTAGTGCAATAGGTAGTGACTCTCCTACAATGACTATCTAGTACATCCAAGAATTCTGCATTGCTCTCAAGCCTTGTCATATCTATGGAAGTCAATTAAGCCAAGGTCTGCAACAATATCTATGGGAATATCATGCACATCTAGTTTTCCAATATATTGTGGTTACAAGTATGCCAATCAACACACGCCAAGGTCTACAATAGAATCTATACAAATCATACACGTCTAATTATATGACACAAATAACATAGAAAACAATAGAACTCCATAGCTATTACAAGAGAGTAAATCAAACTACAAACTAACACAAAGGTTCATAACTACAGGGTACAGAAGACAGTTAGCCACTTATAGGTTTACACAACAAGAAAACAATAAAGAAAACAATCAAATAGAAATCCATAGGCTTGTTTCTCAATAGATCCAATTGCTCTCATAATAATAATCCAATGGTTAAGCTCCACTCCCAATCATGCCTCTCAATCCTTGCTCTAATCTATGGAAGGATGATGGTAAAGGTCCGCCAAAAGTCACCTCCAAATCCCTAAGCTGAACTCTCTTTGAAACCCTAATTTTGGGACTTAAAAAAGACGCTTTTGACCTAAGCATGGGCATGCTTGGTCTTTACTCCTAAGTGGTGCTCTTTGCGACCAGATTTAGGATTTCAGCATCAAATGATTTTCCATGAGTCAAAAAAATGCACGGCTCAAAAGCACCCCCGTATGCATGACTGATCTCTAGGCACAATGACCATGCTTTTTAGCCGTTTGAATCATTCTTGACATATAGTAATCTGCACGGCTCAAAAGCAAGGCCATGCTTAGGCCGTGCTTGCCTTGGCAAACATGCACTTGGTTCTTCTGATGTTGAATATGCTCCAATATTTCTTCTATTGACCCAAGACCTGCTAATCTACATCAAGAATGCAAAGATACCCAAAGTTGTACTAAAATACATAAACAAATGCTAAAAGACAAGCAAAATATATAAAAGAGATATGCAAAATATCGATATAAAATACACTCATTAAATATCCCACACTTGAATCATTGCTTGTCCTCAAGCAAACACGCTTGGCTCACAAAAGAATATGAGTGAATGAGCTCTAATCTAAGAAAAGTAGGAATTTTTGAAAGTGTAGGAATTTTTACTCTTACTCTGTACTTCTTATGTGTGTGAAATACCCTAAAGAATATGCCCCATGTGCTTTTGGAGTGACCTAACTAAACAAGACCTTATTCTTAACTAATTAACTCACTTAATGTGTACTAGTTTCATACATTACAGAGGTAGCCATCTCTCTCTGTAGGTTATCAGGTGTGGACTTGGTATTCTCAAAATCTAACTACAAAAGAGTGGCTATCACTCTTCTAAAGTGATATCTCTTTCTACTATCTTTTGCAAACTATTTACAAAAACCCGATAGGACATCCCACAAAGGGTCGACTTTTCAAGTTTAAACAACTTTTTTTTTAACATAGAAAAAAATAACTAAAAGTCTTTTAGCTAGAGCCATACCTAAATACAAATGGCTCCGCAAATAGGGTAAAGAGATAGAACTTAGGTTTCCCAAGCAAGAGTGCATCTATACTTAAGCTCAAGAAAGTACACTAACACGCTTAATGTCCCCCTAGACTTAGAAATCCCTAACCAAGAAGTCATCGATCATCTAAGTCATTCACTATCACAATAAAAACAAATGAAAACCCTCCCCCACACTTGAATCATGTATTTTCCTCAATATACAAACATGTATACAAAATAAAATAAATTTTATAAAATAAAAGAAATTAAGGACAAGTAAAAATTAAGTGAAAGTTTTGGAAGGACTACGCTGAACATGGGAGTGATGTTGAAGCTCTCAACGTGAATTCCTTAATCCATTCAACCATACATCCTAAGCAATACAAAACTAGCACAAGTGAAGCTCAAGGCAATGAATGAAAACATAAAAGATGAAAAGAAATACAAAAAGCAAAATAGTATAACTCTAATAAGCATGAAAAACAAAATCCAATATCTAAAAAGTCAGAAAGCATCACTTTCTGTGTCAAAATCAGAAATGATGGGCAACACAGAGGCTCTATACTTTCCCTTATAATGTACTCCATATATAATTTTGGCAACTTCAATCACACATTGCCTACACATTAGTTCACAGAGTTTAACCATTTTTGCTACTTACCATCATCACAGTGAAAGCTCCTCATGTCATAGCTTGAATGTGGCTAGGAACTCCAGGGATAGGGCCCTATATGTCATGTTGGTAATTTGAAAAAGCTGTTGCCAAGCTCCATTTCCCAAAAAAGTACACACCTTCTGCTTTAGGCCCACCTCTTGTAAGATCTCCCAATTGATCTCATGTTACTCGCCAAAGTGGCTCAAGAAGAGGCAAGTTGACACACTCTTTGCATGCGCGTACCACAAGTGCACGAGAGTAATAAAGTACCCAACAGGTCAGGTAGTAGAATCCAAACGGAATGAAAGTATTAGTAATAACTACTTCTAATATATTTAGTCAAAATCAATAATATGATGAAATGAACTTAATTTTGAGAAATATGAGTGCCACAAGCTAACAAGGAAGAGTAAGAATAAGGGAAGTCTTAATCAATGAAAATAAGATAACAAGGCAACGCACCCCTAGGATTTGACATTAAGCGCAAGATTTACCAAGTGTTTCTAAACCGAGTTAATCAAATCGAGAAAATCCAAGATTAATCGATCCTTGCCTCCATATCACCGATACTAGTCCCCTACGAGGTCTCAGTGGAGAAATCGTTTAATCTCAACACCTCACACATCATATGACCATAATAGACTCTGGGGATTCCTAAGAGTACATTTGATTCCTATGGATATACTTAACCCTACTTCTAGGTGAAAGGTCCTAACCCCCTACAAGGTCCCGACAAATATATCTCTTAATCTCAATATCTTATACCAAATATAGTTACATAAAGCCTAGGGAATACAGAGATAGAATGTACTAATCGGAAGGAAAAAGAAAACTCCACTATCTCATGGCTCACAACCCTCTTCAATCTTAAGGTTCTAGCACGAATAGAGACCTCTCTTTCACCAAGGCAAACAAATAATGCAAACCAATCAACCATAAGATCAATAAGGCAAGCAAGGAATAAGAAAGTAAGATTGAAACTCAATTAAACTCAGCTTTAATAGAAAACACAAAGTAAATCAACACAAGAATAAAATCCAAGGATTCACATGCCCAAATTCCTATTAGACTTTAGCCCTCCATGGGGCAAATTACACAACAAATAATGCAATGTAAATCAATGAAAACATAGAATTAAACCCCCATGTATTTGTGATAATGGCCTTGATGTGTGGTTCAATGTCTTAAAGGATTGCTCTCTGAAGCTAGGTCAGTGATGACTCCCTCATTGCTATAACGAAGAAAGAATCTTCCAAAGTTGGTGATGAATGCCCTCATATTCGCAAAGACCTCCTCCTCCAACCCTAGCCTCTTTGCCTCTTGATGAGTGTACTTTGTATACATGTTTTCATACTCTAAACTCATTATTTTGCTTGTTCTTAAGTCTACTTTTATACATGAACAGTGCTATTATGGGTATTTTTATCATATATACAAAAATAGGGGGCTCAGTACAATTTGGAGCAAATTCAAGATAAAAATATTCAAAAAGAGTTCAAGTGTTCAAGCTTGAAACGGGTAGGATACGCTCGTGTCACATCCCTAAAGTTCTCAGCCATTTATTGATCTAGCGAGAATTCTACATTGAATGATACGTGCAGGCTTAACACGATCAGGACACGATTGTGTTAATGCCATCGAAAATCCCAGGCCATAAGCGAGTTTATTGAAGAGTTATTGACACGAGCTTGGTGCCTATGACAAGATCTTGTCACAGTGTTGTTCGGTCATGACACGATCGTGTCCCTTCCACGTAGAGGTGGGCACGGGCCGTCCGGAAAACCGGCCCGGCCCGTGCCCGGCCCGAACCGCCCGCTGGTTCGATTGACCCGAATCGCCCCAGCACCAGATCGTGAGCGGACGGGTCTGGGTTTTCCCAACCCGTGACTCGGCGGGTTGACCACTGGTCAAAACCCGTTGAGCCCGGGCGGGCGGGTCAAACCCGTTAATGTTATTATTTTTGTTTTTTTAATACTAAGTATTTGTTTGTTTTTTTAATACTAAGTATTTGTTGGTCATGGGATTTGAACCCATGATCTTGAACTTGGATAGCAAAAACCCAACCACTTGAGCTACAATTTGTTCCTAATATTTATTAGAAAGAATTATATATAGATAGATGTAGGATATGGATCAAAATATTTTACATATTTAATTTATAAAAAATTAAGAAACCATATAATAAATTAAAAAATTATACAAATCAATTAGTAAAATATCAAACAATAAATTTTCATAAATATTTTTTTAAAAATTAATTATTTTGTTAATTGTCTTTTTGGCTCATAAGCATTAAATCTCTACATATGCACACTTTTAAATTCTCTTAAATAGCGCACTCTTATTTGTCACATATATATTAGATTATTTTGTTTCAATTTATGAAATAAAAAATAAAATTACAAAAAATTATTTTTAAATTATGTAAATCAATTTATAAAAAAATATATTAGTAAAAAAAAGAATATCTTTGAATAATGGTTCACACCATATTATTTTGATTTGTAACTTTTTTTCAATGACCATATGATAAGCACAATAATAACCCTATTGTTAAAGACCAAAGTAAAATCTAGAGCCAACCCTAATTATAATAAATAAATAAGTTGATGATAACTTCAATTTAAAATAAGAATACTACTTGATATATACATTTTGTTGCACTTAAAAAGATGTGCTAATAATTTAATTTGATAGATAAATAAATAAAAAATGTAGCTTTTTTTATCCTTTTTAAAATTATTTTGATATGTCTTAAAATTTTTTAAGTTATTATAAATTATTTTAAATTTTTTGTTGTTTGGGATTAAATTTTAAAAATATTTTGTAACTTCTTTATATTTATTTATGTTTTAAACTATAACAAGAAAAATTTATAGGCCAATTGGTTAATGCTATTTTCCCATGTGAGAGGTCCTAGGTTCAAACCCCATCTATGACAAATTTTTTGGTTATTTATAAAAACCCGCCGGGTCAAACGGGCCTGGCCCGGACCCGGCGGGTTCTGTGATAAGCCGGGCCGGGTCCGGTTTATTCACAGAATGAACCGGACCCGGCGGGCCTGCCGGGTCAACCCGGCCCGGCGGGTCTCCCCTGTAGCACGGGCCGGTTCCGGGTCCGGTTTTCGGTGAACCGGACCCGGCGGGTCGGGCCCGGTTAACCGGCCCGTGCCCACCTCTACTTCCACGGAACTTCCCAGGCAGAGACACTCTTTTTCACTCAATTTTCTCCCAACATGACACTGTTTGGGACACGATCATGCGCAGACCGTGTTGAGCCTAAAATCTCTCTTTATAACTCCAGTTTCTAGGGTTTCCCTATCATCTTTGTTCGGGGATCTTCTTCTCCACTAGGAGGACTTTGATGAGAGCGAAGATCTATGATAAACGTCTAAAAGTACATATTTTGCATGTATTTGTCTTGTATTATTCTTTACATTTATTTGTTGAAGAGATGCCCTTTTGGTCTAAATTGTGTTATTTTTGCATTTCAGGGCTAATAGAAGCCCTGGTGGACTCTGCGACGTGATTGGGGATGAATTCGGCATCAAAATGGCATTTCTGAGACGGGGGGACACTGTAGCACAGTACTATCGCAGTGTAACTGTATCAGTTTTACTATAGTAGTTACTGTAGCTCATCACGGTCTTCTCGGCAGAAAACTGGAAATCCCGAGGGGTCGACATACGGCTGGTATACTGACCCATTTACCCATCGGGATCTGGGTGTTAAAAGGCTTGGATGGGGCATCTTTTGGGGGGATCATCATCTTCCTTGGACAAGAAATGGCTAGGGTTTGGAGACCACGTCCACACCACCTTGAACCCGAGCTTGAAGAGGGCAAAAAGGGAGGAAATCCGAGCATTTCTCAGCGGGGAGAGCAAGAATTAGGAGGATCTACTTCTAGGGCTTCATTGCTTGGAGGTTGAGGACAATGGGAAGCCATCCCTTCGAGTGGCGTCCTTGGAAGGTTTTCTCCGGGGATTCAAGCGTCATTCGGCCTTCACCATTTGAGGGAGTGTTCCTCATATTTCTTTTAGTTGTTTGTATGGATTGTTTGGTTTCTTTGTGGAGCATGAACAACTAAACCCCTAGGTCACCGGATGTAGGTGAACCTTGGGGGTGAACTTGATATGTTTTGGATTATTTTGAGTAGTTTATGCATGATTGGCTTGTTGTGATCCTTGTTTGGTGTTCTTGATTGTTTTGGTACATTTGATTAAGTGATGTATCAAATTCTTGGTAGCACTTTGTAGCATGACCATTGCCTTAGTGCTAGACTCCACCAACTTGGAAGGGATTATTATATAAAACGCCATGACCATCAGGTATTTGTACCCCTCTATCCCTAGGGTTGAAAACTACTAGTGTTTCTACCCTAACTTGTGGAAACCATCAGTCTCTTTGCAACCGTGTGGGGAGTTGGGTGGAAGAAATTCCTTATTCAACACTTGCACCGGGTTAGGTGTCAAATGCCGTGACCATCGGGTTGACCTAGGTTTTGGTTTTCTCGGTCCAACCAGCCACTTGCTTAACTACTCAATATCCTACTCACTTTAGTAACCCCCTTGGGGATCCACATTCGTAACCGTTTTCCAACCTTGAGCATCTTCCGTGTTTTGATTGTGTCACACTTTTTAAGAATTTCTCTTGCTTTTCATTTTTATTTCTTTTCTTCTTTTCTCTTGAATTGGAATCGGTGAGCTAAACAACAAGTAAGAAGTGAGTATAGTAGCTCCTCAGGCCCCATGGGAATACGACCCACTCGTGCGTGCGCGAGTGGTTTATTACTTGACGACCCCATGCACTTGCTGGTGTTCACATTCTGTGTCGATCAATCTAGCTTATCCACACCTTCTAGGGTATAAAGGAGTGAGTTGGAGACACAAGGGAAGTGGTGTTAGCATAAGAAGCTCGACATCATAGGCAAATCTTACAGAGAAGGGAGTCATGTCTTCTTTCTCTAGATCTAGTCTTTTCTCCTCCATGTTGTACTTACCCATAAGTAGCTAACCAGCCATGGTGCCTTGGGGTGGGAACTTTGTACTTTGGAAGCTAAAAACACTTTCACTCTTTTGATCTACAGAGTTTTTTGGGTTCATATGTTTGAGTTTGTCATAACTGCTTCACCAAAGATGTGACCCAATTTATTGAACAAAAGAATTGTAATCTCTATCAGAAAACTGGATTAATAGCATTATCCATATGGTTCAGTTCCATGACATCCGCATGAAAATAATATAAGAACCATCAGGCATCAAGAAAAAGGAGCAAAGGAAGCATTTTATATGGATATGATACAGAACACTCAAATTAACTAAATGAATAAGGTAAGGAAAGTGAAGAAGAGAGTCAATGGACTCCAACAATGTAAATAATTAGACCACTATGATAAGAAACAATGCAAGAGATATACATCTCAACAAAGCATACAAATATGACCATCTGCACTCCAGCAACATATAAACTAGGCTCAGGGAAATCCAGCACGATACATACAAGGACAATAAGCATTTAAATTATTATTTTGGAGTTATTTAATATGGGGCTGTTTGGTTACTTGTAAGTGGGTGTAATGTAATTTGACTTACACGTAAAATGGCAACATAGGTTTTTTGATTTCCTGTGAAATAATATTTGCTGTGATTTAAATCATTGATTTTGGGCTTTTTGATGCATTTGCACTTACGACCAAATTGGCCTTAAGTCAAAATGTAGGGAATGGGTTGGATTAAAATCACCTTTTTGCCAAGCTTGTGAGCCCTTCCTCTTCGTTCTCTTTTCCATTCCCAGCTGCTTGGCTGCCAAGCCCACCTTTCTTCCAAACGTTGCCCACCGGTCGTTGCTCCTTCAATCTCATCTTCCTCGCATTGCCCCACCATTGCTCTTGCGATCCCATCTCTCTCAGGTCCATTGAAGAGGTGAAGAAGGAGAAGGAGAAGGAAAAGAGGAGTTTTTCTAGATCTGAAAAGGTTCTTTGATATATTTGCATTTTTTCCTTTGTTTCTTTGGGTTTTCTTTGAATTATGGGACTCTATTCATAATATTCTTAGTTTTTTGGATTTTAATTTATTATTTGATCAAAGTTGAGAAAGAGTTAGATTGAATCTATGGATTACTATTTGTAGATCTGAGTATTTACAAGCTTCAAGATTTATTTTGAGGGTTTGTTTGATTCTCATTTTGTAATTGGGCTTTATTTCACAAATTTAATGCTCTCTTTGCCCATGATTTCTATGTTTCTTCATTGATAAGGTTCTTGTTTTATGGACTTTTCTCAGGTTTGAAAACTTCTACTAATTTCTGAGTTTTGATGATTGGTTTTAATTTTAAGTCAATTTGGTCAAATATAAAGATTTATCTTGTAAAAATCTGGGTGGTGTGGGACCTTTCATTTAAGGACCATCCTTTAACCCAAACAGTAGAATTGATTCCTAACTAAAGCTAGGTGTCCTGGCATTTTATTGGATGTAGGGAGGAGTTTAACTTAAATTTTAATTTGTTTTATTGGTTACATTCTTGTATCCTTTAGTATTCTTAAACTTCTCTGATACCTTTTTGTTTTTGAATTTATTTATCAGGATTAAATTTATTTGTGCTCACTTTTCTTTTAACCATTTTCTTAAGATGCTTTAATTGGTGTTAATTTAGATGCCTTGTAAAGCTTACATGCTGGGTTATGGGCATTGCTGGCATTTCATAACACAAGCCTACCCTGTGAATGAGTAAAAATTAATCTTTTTTTATGTGTACCACTCAAGAAAATTCTAAAGACAATAACATGGAAATGAATTGGTAAATCAACACTTGTATAAATATATATATATAATAACCAGTAAAATACAATTTATTATAAATAATAAGATTATTATTATTGGACTTGTGATCTTCCTGTAGACACCTCATATGCCATTGCTGCCATGAATTAAATTAGACTACAAAACTTTGATCCCTTTCTCATGCACCATGCTAATATTAGATTACTTCTTATTAATGAGTATGAAAGTTAGATTACTTCTTATTAATGAGTGTGAGTGTGAAAATTTCATCTATAACAACAAAAGTCAAAGAAGCATACATTAAAATAATAGTAATAATAATAACCTGTTTTGTTTGGCTGGATTTAATCAAATTAGTTCATGAGTTGTCGCTTTCAGGCTTGTGATGGGGCTATAATAACGTGAACTTGGATGAATTTTTTTTAACAAAAAAGCATAGTAAATAACTTGTGTTGTTTCACTCAATATTAATTTTTTTAAAAATTCTAATGGTTTTATTTAAACTCAGATTATAAATAGACAATCAGTTTAATGACGAAAGTGTTGTGCTTGCTGTCGCTACCGATATTGCGATTATAGCATTAAGATGGTATAGTAGGAGATGAGGATTGAATTTGCCACGAGAGCCGTATTACAATAGGGATCAACAACGTACAAACTATATTTCAAGGTTAATACATGGATCCGAGGAGGCTAGTATAGCAATGCTAAGGATGAAAAGGGTTGTATTTTTTGAGTTATGTGATTTATTGAAATCAAAAGGATTGTTGTGCAACACCTTACATATAAGCATTGAAGAGCAACTAGCAATGTTTCTTCACATTCTTGGTCACAATGTGAGGAATAGGGTGATTGGAGTAAATTTTTTACATTCCAGTGAAACTATTAGTCGATAATTTAAACATGTATTATACACCATAGGAGAGCTTCAAGATGAATTCATCCAACCAGCCCACACAACTACTAGTTTAGTCATTGCACGTGATCCAAGGTTTATGCCTTATTTTAAGGTAAGGAAATATTGATTTACTATACTTTGTGGAAACAAACTTATATGCAATACATAATATTTTTGTCCATTAATAAATTGGATTACATAGGAGCGCTTGATGGTACATATATCCATGCATCTGTTCGAAAGGAAATTGTAGCTCATTTTCGTTGGAGAAAACCATATCCCACCCAAAATGTGTTGCCCGCAGTTGATTTTGAATTAAGGTTTACATATGTTCTAGCTGAGTGGGAAGGTTCAGCACATAATGCACTTGTCCTTCGTGATGCTTTAGAAAGAGAGGATGGTCTTATTATGCCAGAAGGTATGTTACTATTTGACAAAATTATAATTATTATATTATCAGAATAACTAATACAATTAATCATGTAGGAAAGTATTACCCTCTAGATGCGGGATATTCCACAAGAGCGGGTTTTATATCACCATTTCATGGTGTTCACTATCATCTTAAGGAATTTAGTGCCCACACACCATCAAATAGCAAGGAACTATTTAATTATAGACATTTTTCATTGCACACTACCATGGAAAGAGCGTTTGAAGCTTTGAAGAATCGCTTCAAAATTCTCACATCTAGACCATTCTTTCTATATCGAACACAAGTGGATATTGTGGTTGCGTGTTGCATTTTACACAATTATATTTTACAAGGTAATGATATTTATGTACCAGATGTTGAAGAATGGCAACCTAATGTGCAAGAAGTTAGAACTCAATTCCAAGCACGTGAGGAAGCAAGAGAATGGTTAGGAATACGTGATGCAATCATGGAGGCCATGTGGAACAATAGATAGTGTTTTCCTTCATTGTGGTTTAATGTGATAACTAGGTTTAATGTGACACTATATAACTTCATTGTGGTTATAATTTAATGTAGTTGTTTTGTGTTGTTGCATTTTGTATTCCATCTTTTGATAACTATGTTTAATTTGACACTATATAAATTCATTGTGGCTGTTTTGTGTTGTTGCATTTTGTATTCCATCTTTTGATAACTAGGTTTAATGTGACACTATATAACTTCATTGTGGTTATAATTCAATGTGGTTGTTTTATGTTATTGCATTTTGTATTCCATCTTTGAAAATTTTTTCCTTTCTTGCTAATTTATTTCTTCCTCATTTATGAATCTAAATTTAATGTCTTTTTTTATATGTAAAAGATGGAATCAGTAGAAATGACTCAAAAAAAGCGAAAATGTTGGAAGGAGATGGCCAACTAATTTTAGGTGTACAACGATCATGACGTCATTTTTGCGCAAATGCTTAATTGAGCAAACAAACCTTGGCCTTAAAACTGACAAAGGTTTTAAGAGACTGCTATAAATGCAATTGCGAGGGCTGTTAGTATGATGTTTAACATCGCTGTGAGTGATACACATGTTATCAATCGTCTCCGACATGAAAGGAAAATATGGCTAATAATAAAAAATCTTAAGAGTTTAAGTGGAGTTTCGTGGGATGATTCGGAGAAGAAAATCATTATGGGCATTGAATAATTTTGAACATACATATAGGTAATCTGAAGTTTGTTTTTTATTTTTTTATAATCAATATTTGTGTGTTTTATCTCTATTTACTTGTCCTTGTTTCTTTTTTTTTTTTGTAGTCACATCCTAATGAAGTTGTTTACATTAATAAGCTCATTGAAGATTATGAGGAGATGGCTATTGTTTGTGGGAACGATCAAGCAATGGAGTCATTTGCAAGAACAGGTTCTCAAAACTATAGGAGTCTGAGTGCCCGCATGGAAATGCCATCAACACCGCTGACGTTGGATTCTGACAATCAACCACAAGGGTTGGATGATTGGAACTTCACTCAATCACAACCTCCTCCGGCAGAAACACCAACAACGTCCACTTCAAAGACTAAAGAAGTAAACAAGGGATCCAAGCATATTAGGCGTGAAGAATTGGAAGTTATACAAAAAATCTCCACTGGATTGGACGAGCTTGCAAGTGCCACAGAGATGGACAAAGGTGTACAGTTTGAGTAAGAGATTGTACGATGAGGTCATGACTTTGATTGGCTACTACAATAAGTCTGACCTTGGTTTAGCATATGACCATTTGAATACCCAGAATAATCTGGCAGCTGCTTTTATAAACAAAGATCATGACCTTCGATGCTTTTGGATGGATGTTTTCCTTAGGTAGTTGGGGCGTAATGGTGGGGGTCTAAGATCGTCTACTTTTATGATTTTCTTATTTTGTATGTTTTTAAGTTTATGGACATTTCTTATTTTGTATGTTGTTTTTGTTTGGAGTTGTTGAACTATGTTATGTTTTATGAGCATGTTGACAATTTAATGGTGTTGGTTGTTAAATTTAGGTTGTTGAGACTCAAACTTGTTTGATGAACATCATGTTGAATTATTGAATATGATTTGTTGAGTTTATATATTATTTTATGAACATAAAGACTTATTGAATTTGAGTTTGTTGTTGGTAGAATACTAGAGCAATCTTAGATTCAATTTCAAGTGCGTATGCTCAAGTGATTTACCATTTGATGGTTGTATTAGTAAGTTAAATTCAAGTATATTAAATTATTAATTTTAAAAAATAAATAAATTTTAAATAAATAAAATTCATTAACTTAAATCTATTTAAATAAAATACATTAACTTAAATAAATAAAACAAATTTTAAATGAAATATTAAAGAAAAATATAAATTATAAAAAAATTTGAAAATAGGGGTAATCTCACCACTTACTTTCCATGGTAATTCTAACCCACAACTTAAATCAAACCAAACACTTAAAATGGAAATGCAGCATTTTTATTTACAGGCAACCAAACAACCATGATGTAAGTGAAAATACAGTAATTTAATTACATGTAATTTGACTTACACTGTAATTTGAAATACGGATAACCAAACAGTCCCTTAGTAGTAAATATCTCTATGAACAGAAAAAAAATCACTCAACAAACCCTGAACAAAATGAGCTCTATTACATACATGAGCATCAAATTTTAAAATGTCCAAAATGAGTTAGCTAATATTTTGGAGTTACATACTCTTTCTCAAAATTTTAAAAGATAGTTGTAGGGAACAAATTGATAAACATGAAGGTGAAGTTTTTGTTGGTGGCTTTGGCATGCAAATGAAGAAGAGCTTATTATAAACTATCCTTGGTTATGAAATGATCATACACATGGTTTTTAAAATCGTGTGAGGCGTGCGCCTCAAGGCAAGGCGCAAGGGTAAAGCCTCAAGGCGGAATTGAGGCTTAAGCCTCGTTGAAAAGCGCACCACCTCAATGCATGTGAGGCTTAAGCCTCAAAAATCCAAATTTTGTAATATCATTATAAAGCAAATAAAATTATTTATATGTATATACTTTCATTAATAAAAAATTATATATGTAAAATTCAATTAAAAAAAACTCATCAACACCTATGGTTTTGCATGTAGTACGTACCAATTTAATTTAATCCGAAGATTATGTAAAAATGACAAAAATTATCAAGATAAACTACAAATAAGATAAGATGAGTTACAAATAAGATAAGTTATAATCTTATTAATTCTTGAAAAAAATATTTATTTTATAAATAAAAATAATATATTTTAATCAGATAAGATAAGTTTGAAAAAATATTTATTTTATAAATAAAAATAATATATTTTTTTATAAGTTTCAAAAAATATTTATTTTATAAATAAAAATAATATATTTGTTACTTTGTATTTGGTAGACAATATTGTTGTTGTTTTTCACAAAAAATAATTTTGAGGCTTGGTAGACAATATTGTTGTTGTTTTTCACAAAAAATAATTTTGAGGCTTACGCCTCAAAATGCCTCGAGGCTTACGCTTCAAAATGCCGCCTAACCTTACTGTTGAGAAGAGCCTTGAAACCCGCATTGGGTTTTTAAAAACCTTGATCATACAAATCAACTCTCGTATGAATGTCATGCATCTAATTCTAGCATTCTTCAGTTTGAATATGTCATGATCCACAGACCAGTGAACCATATTAGACCACCAACAAAATCAAAGATAGACTTAAGATGTACAATCAAAAAAGATAAATTTATGGTTATCATAATTAGCCGCCATATATTACAAAGACAGGCAACAAATTGAACATGCCAATGACAAGTTTAACATGAGCTCATGACCGATGATTAAAATCAAAGGAAAAGGTACCTTTCACTACAACAAAAATCCCAAATCGTAAAATTGGCACAGAAACAAAATCGTGACAAATTTGTTATAAGATTTGACACGGAACTAACAAACCGTGTCTAATATTTGTTTTTTTTAAAAAAAATATTATTTACTTCTGTGTCAAATACTGTGCCAAATATACAAATTTAATAATTTTACATGACAGTGCCAAATGCAGTGCCAAACATATTTTTAAAAAAAAATTAATTTATTAATACCGTGCCAAATACCATGCCAACAATATAAATATAGTAATATATTAATATCGTGTCAAATACTGTGACAAATATATAAATATATTAATATATTAATGCAGTGTCAAATACCGTGCCAAATATAAATATAATAATATATTAATGCCGTGCTAAATACAGTGCCAAAAATATAAATATAATAATATATAAATACCGTGCCAAATACCGTACCAAAAATATTAATTTACTAATACCGTGTCAAATACAGTGCCAAAAATATAAATATATAAATATATTAATACCGTGCCAAATACCGTGACAAATATATAAATATATAAATATATTAATATATTAATATATTAATGCCGTGCCAAATATAAATATAATAATATATTAATACCGTGCCAAATACAGTGCCAAAAATATAAATATAATAATATATGAATACTGTGTCAAATACCATACAAAAAATATTAATTTATTAATGCCATATCAAATACAGTATAAAAAATATAAATATATTAATAAGTTAATATTGTGCAAAATATGGTGCCAAAAATATATTTAATATATTAAATATATTTTTGCATTTTTATTAAACAGAGACATATCACATATATTAAATATTTAATAAATTAATTTTTATTAGTTATGATAATTAAAAGAAAAAAAAAAGAAAAAAAATATTTCTCAAAACATCTAAAGCCCTCTTGCTGACCAACCCTATTCCCCTGCCCCCATTGAAGCTTCTTCACCGCCATTGGCATCGTCTCCTTCTTTGTTTTTGGATCTCTCTATTCATTGATCCTCTCTCTCTCTCTCTCTCTCTCTCTCTGCCACCATTGGAGGAGCTACGAGGAGGAGGAGAAGCGACAATGAAAGGGGGGGATTGAGGGTGGATGCGATCGGTGGTGAGCTCTTTAGGGTGTTGTTTTGTTTTTTTGTTTTTTTTTGAAATTCCAAAGATCTGGGGAGAATTCATAAGAGGTGTTCATTCTAGGGTTTGGATCTCTCTATTGCCTTTGGAGGAGCTGGAAGGAAGAGGAACATCGGTGACGATTAGTAGTGAGATCACTGTCTTTAGCTTGTTTCTTTTCTTTAAAATCCGGAGGAGATTCAGAATAATGTGTTCATGTGCATGCATGGGCACACTATCTTGATACAATTCACATGGTGAGTATTCTCAAAGTGTGATCTTCTCATATATTTCTAACAAGTAATTGGGTGTGACCTTCTAGGAGTACCCACATCGCCTTTCTTTACATATTGGGGTTTCAGATGATTTTAATTTGTTTATGGGCCAACTCTATGCCTTTTAACTTTTGGTTGCCTTTTTTACCTCAATTTGATTTTCTGACCAATATCCAAAATATTTTTTATGTATTTTTCCTGGTGTAATGGTGTCTTTTAATTTCTCTTCTTATGTCTTGAATGTTCTACATGGCATTTGTTCAAATGATGGAATTACTTTAACTAGGTTCTAGTTGCTAACCTTGGAAACGCTAAGGCAATATTGGCTCAATCTTCTAATGAATCCCATCAGTCAACAAGTGAAGCAGGATCTACATTAAAAGCTATTCTCTTGACAAGAGAACATAAAGCCATTTATCCACAGGAACGTGCTCGAATTCAAAAGGTAAACTTAATTTTCATCTTACCATCAGGCAATGGAAGAATGGTATGCCGAAGAGATTTTTGTTTGTGTTCTGCTGCATTTCCAAACCTTAATCAGCTGAAGTATTTAACTAGCATCAGATTGTCTACATGTACCCTTGAAACATATCAGTGTACAGTAGAGATAAAAAAGAAAAATTCATAAGATGTTACTAATGGTTTATGATAGCAAATTCTATTTGGAAGTGACATGCAATTTAATTCTTGTGCCTCAAGTTTCAACACAAGTTGGCCTGGCAGATTACAAAATCTGTTTTTATTTTAAGTAAGATGATTTGTTAAAGGAGCCAACATATGTCATTTGAATGAGTTTGACATGCAGCCCTTACTTTTTAGGTTTAGTTTTGGTATTGTGGGAGTTAACGGTGGCAACCGCTTACTTTATAGGTTTGAAGACAACATACAAGCTCGCTCTAAGGATCCAGCGCCGCTCGTCAACCCAACCATCCTAACATCCGTCAATTCCTCTATAGGTCATCATCTCCTTATCTTCTCCTTCTTCTTCTTTTTCATTTTTTTTAAAAAATTATTTTCATGAGAATATCTACCATTTCCCTTTTTGCATTCCAAAGCTAGTTTTTCTCATCGTGTACATTATTAACAAGATTATGTGTTAGTATGTTATCAAATGGCTCAATGTTTACAAGAATTTCAAGCGTTTAATTTGGAAATTCTCAAGTTATTTTCAATTTTACTTCATGTCATTGTTCAAGGGGATATCTCAATTATCGCCATCAGGTATATGGTGTAAAAAGTTTTCAATTTTTTACTTCATGTCATTGTTCTCAAAGATGAGTTTTTCTTAGTTAGTTTTATTGATAACATTGTGTTTTTTGAGGTATTTATTTGGGAGCTTTGTGTTTGATGTTGTTAAAAAACCCAATTTATCTGGGATTTTTTTCTCTTGATGTTCTTTGGTTTTACCATTTCTATCATCCCCTTTGTGTATCACTTCTTTTGGTTTATAGTGCTTGTTGAGCAGCTTAAACCATTTATTTATGCTTAAATAAAGCAAATGTGAATAAAATTCTATTTACTCATACCTTATCTTTTAAGCTGAACACTCATAAATGTTGCTTCTGAAAAGAATGTTCCATAAATGTTTGTTTAAAATTTGTTTTTGCAATTTAATTCATTGTTCTAGTTTCCTATTATGATAATTCCTTTCAAATAAGTTACTTTTAATGCATGAAGTTTTTCAAAATTGCACCTTTTATACTCTGAGTTTAATGTTGCTTAACTACTTCCGAAAGTATGCTATTTTCCTACGTTCAATGCTGTAATTTTGCCACCTAAGAAAATTAAATATCTGTATGGGAGAACAATAGCTTTCTTTTCCTTATAATATCACCATAAACAAACGCCCTAACTTCTATCACTACAAGAAAAATTGCAAATCGGCACAGAAAAATTGGCACGGAAAAATAACCGTGACAAATTTGTTACAATATTTGGCACGAAGCTAACAAACCGTGTCACATATCTAATATTTTTTAAAAATATTTTTAATTCCGTACCAAATACCGTGCCAAGAACCCAAATATAATAATATTTAATTATGTGCCAAATGTCGTGCCAAAATACAAATATAATAGTGTATTAATACTGTGCCAAGTATGGTGCCAAAAATATAAATATAATAATCATATATTTATACCGTGCCAAATATAGTGCCAAAAATATAAACATATTAATTTATTATACCCATGCCAAATACCGTGTCCAAAATATAAATATATTAATATATTAATACTGTGCTAAATACTGTGCCAAAAACCTAAATATAATAATAATATATTAATGCCGTGCCAAATACAGTGGCAAAAATACAAATATATTAATTTATTAAAACCGTGCCAAATACTGTACCAAAAACTAAAATATAATAATAATAATATATTTATACCGTACCAAATACCGTGCCAAAAATATAAATATATTAATTTATTAATTTAATAATTAGTTAAGTTTATATATTAAAAATAATTAATACAATTGGGAATTTAGTAGCATGATTAGGTCAATTTCACTGTCAAAATTAAGACTAACCCTATCTAACCCCAACTTAAACAATGTCACAACTTAAACCCTATCACATCTTCATCCCCTTCAAACCCTAATCCAACTTCATTCAGACCTCCATCACAATCACCTTCACCCACGCCTTCTTCGTCACCTTCTTCACCAGCACCATCACCGCCATCTCCAATCGCCGCCGATCTCACCTTCCTGTTCAATTGGTATATAGATCGTGGCTTTAATTGGGCTGTATGGTTTTCAATTTTAGATTCGCTTTTGATTTCGATATTTTTTTTTTTACACGATATTTCAAGGATTGAGGTTAGGTTTCGAATGAAGGCATCATCGCAGATCATCATTGGTACTTAGTAGCCCACCTCACCCTCGCTTGGCTCGCCAGCACATGTTGCTCAATCCCCCTGTCTCTCCACAGTCTGAAGGTATCACTCTTTTCTTCTTCGATTTTTGATCTCTATCGAGCCTAATGTTATTCAGAAATTTCCGTATTGAATGTGAGATTTTGTTTTTGTTTTTTTGTTGTACTATGTATTCGATTCCAGTCTACCTCTCATGTAGGTTTTGGGATTTAGAATTAGGTACTGATTTGAAATGTGGCACCCCAGATTATGTGAATTATTTGAAGTTTTTGGAATTTTTTTTTTGGTAGAATTTGATGTTTTTGGGTTGGAGTTTGTATAATTTTGATTTGAGTTTACCATTATGATGTTCTTTTTTTTATTGGAACGTGTGTTAATTGATGAATTTTTTTTATCTTGCTTTATTTATTTAATTACTTTAGTCTTGTATTGTTATGAACTGAGAATGTTGAATTTTGGAGCGCATAGGTTGATTTTCCTTGTGCAACTATTGAAGTATAGGAACCAATTCCACAGGAATTTTATAGGACTTGGTTAGAATTTGTCGAATATCTGAACATAATCTTCATGTTCTTAGCAAAATGTGAGAACTACTTCTGTTAGATAATTTTAATGTGTTTTATGTTCTTGATTATATGTGGTCCATAGAGTTCTTGAGAAGTACATCTCTGATGATCTAACTTAACATTTAAAAAGAATTCTTCTTTAAACTTGTTATGACGTAAAGAGGAGATATGCTTAAAGAGGATAAAATCATATGACGTAACATTGTTATGTCTTCTTCGGTTATAGGTGGAGGTTTTGTTAAAACTCCAGTGAATCAAGGAAAACAATCGGTCGTCAAACACATGATGGCAGTTGATTGGAGGGTTTGGCAAAGTTTATGACAGTGCAGATGCTAGGGAGAGTTGCAGGTGTGATACACTATTTTCTACGTCAATTACATCATGAATGTACTTGAAAAGTGAATTTATTTTTACTGTTTGTTTCTTCACATCCATGAGAGAATTTTTCTTGGCAAAAATCGGGAACTGCATATTTGCTGATGCATCGTCAGTTGAATTAACTAGGGAGATAGGATTGCTGCAATGTGAAACAGAAGACACCAAGATGGAAGTGCAGTCACTTGATGAGACTGGCAAATGTGCCGACTCTTCAGAGGAAACTTCAAATTCTCCTTTAAAACAGGCAAACATGAATGTTTCAATTCCTCGTTGAAATGATGTTGTTGAGGAATTCTTTGTTGTTCCTGATGAATCAGAGTATGATCTAGATTCTACTTGGCCATCTGATGCCAAAATGCTCTCTCAGGTTATTTCACCTCATGCTTAAGTTTGCATTCTAGATTCTACTTTGTATTCATGATTGACACTAAATTCTCAAGTCCAAATTTTGCATTCTGATTCCTATCTTTCGTGCAGGATAAGTGTCATTCTTTACCAACAACTGCCGTGTTTATGCATAGACTTTAGAACCTTACGGGTCAGTTTCAGTAATATTTGTCTCCAGATTTTTGAGATATACCTTCCGCAATTTGACTATTAAGTTTCATTGATTTAATTTTAACTATGCATCCGCAGTTGAAAGGAGTAACAACATGTATTCACTAGACACAACAACAGGCAACATGACAGAATTTTCAATAATGGGTAGATAATATAATAACAATTCTTTCTAGTGCTCATATTAGTTTTCATGACAGAATTTTCCAAGTTACTTGTAATTATAAGCCATGTTGTTTCAATAAATCATAGCTGCTTAATGAAACTATTTATGGACCACTTAATAGAACCATTCCTGAGTTATTTTTCACATTCTATGCTACGAAAAGATACATGATGATGCCAGGTGTTCCTATACCAATATGCTAATATGGTTAGGTAGAAGTGATTTCTACTTGATTCCACTATATGCATTACATGATTACACGATATATATCTATAGGTATAAACCAAGAAGAGAAGAACTGATGAAGTATCAAATTTTTTATAATCAAATTAACTGGAGAAGGTTTTTATGAAATCTACTGAACTAGGACAAAGTCAGCTAAATTTGGATATAGTCAGATAAACCAAGATGAGATCATGCAAACAAGTTTTAAATAAAGTTAGCAGGTAGTGGCAATAAAGCATAATCACCATTCTAAACTTAGTCGAAGACCACTACCGAATTTGCTGCCAAATTGCTGTAGCTACTTAATAAAACATTCCATTTTTGTGAATAATGTCTGTGATTTTCTTTCCCCAAGGAATTCAATATTTAATATGCAAGTCATGCACACTGCCTTAAGTCTTCTTTTCTTGATTGGTTGCTGGGGCCATGTATAACCCATGTGGCATCTATCAGATATATTTTAAGCAATTTTAATTTTCTGTATCTTTGCTTGAAATACAGAGTATCATTCTTTTTATGTTATCTTTGATTAGGATATAGCAGGCACTTTGGCAATGGAGGAGGCTGATGACCTACCTCATGTAAACAAATTGCGATCAGCTCTTGAATCGAGCTGACCATAAGAGAAGAAAGGTAGATGCAAGCATGTCAAACTTGCATTTATAAAATCTGGTTTTGTAAATCCGGTCGTATATGCATGTTTAGAGAATTTATAGCATGCAATGCCCCTGATGTTGTTTCGTGAGAGCATTTAGGCATGGCATACTAGTTTCTTGACATATTTTATATTTGATGTTAATATCTAATTGTGACATTGTACTTTATTGCCATTGATATTTGTGTCAAAATGAACAAAAATGATTTTTACCACATTGTCTTATTCAAGAAATCTTTCTTGTATAAGGGATGTCTGTGCTCCAAAGTTTGCTTTAAGCAAAATGAGATCCATTTGGAGCATTAATTGTTCAATATGAGATAATTGGGAATAATGTTGATGAAATAATTCACATTTTATGATATCAATTAAGAAATGGTTAACCTATTGCTGAAAGAAGAGACATATAATAGACTGTTAGTTTGTTGAGCTTTTTGTCACACTGATTTCATGTATCCATAGCTTACTGGATGTAAACCTGAGTTGAAAACTGCACATATTGGCTTTTGCAATCCCTGTTATATTGATTTTTCACTGGTAAAAAAATGCATAGCAGCAATATCCCTTCCATCGTGTGGTAGAATTTAACTTCAAGTACTCTACTTGTGACTTTGAAGACTTAAAAATTTGTTACCTTAAGAGGTGAAAATCTAATGCTTTGTGAAAGATTATTATATGCCATTGGATTATTTATTATCTCTTTTTGACAGTCCTACCACGGGCTATTTGACAAGATCTTGGTATTCATTGTAAATATTATCTTGATTTCTTTTCAATGTCAGATATTACAACAAATGCGAAGCTATGCTGCCTTAATAACAAAAGAAGAAGGCGGTTCACCAATTCACAATCCTTCAACTGCAGCTGAAGATACATGATTAGCTTCTTTAATATCTCTTGAGAGCATCCTCAAACAAGTAAAGGTCAGCCACCGTCAACTCTACTTTGTCTCATTCATTATATTGCCTTCAGATAAACCAAAGCTAAATGTTTGGTTTTACCAACTTAAATTTGCTTGCAGTTTGGAAAGGACTACTAAAAGAGAACAAGGGTTTCTTCCAATCATACTCTAGATTTTCTACTGACATGTAATAATATTCATATATCTATGATTTCATATTTCATGATAAGCTATTGTACAAATGCATTGCGTTTCTAAATTTATCATATATGAGTTTCTAAATTAATTATACTGCTTTTATTATTGCAGATAAAGGTCAGGCATAAGGACCTGATCCTCAAAATAAGGGTTTTCTATGTTCTCTGTTCTTGTTCTGAGTCAGGATTATGTTTTGCACTGAACCAGTGACTGAAATCTGCAACAAGAAAGCACAAGCTACAACAAATGCTGATTGGCTCACAATCTTGGTAAGTTTCCAACATTTATAAATCTTGAATGACAAACTTGAGGTCAGGCATAAGGACCTGATCCTCAGAATGGCACTATCTCTTAACTTCACTCACATACAAGTTGCTAGCTCGCCAATTAAAATTATATGGTTGCTCGGTCCCTAGATATTATAGATGAGAGACATATTATACTCTAAAAGATTGTAAAGCACTTTCTTGATATTTAAACTACTGAATCATTTTATTATAACCTGATCTAAACTCCATTGATCGCCAGAGCTTTGTTATCAGTAGATGCTTGTGATTGTGATGGCAACATTTGCTACAGGAGTGGACTCCAATTGCTTTTAGGTTAGATTCCAAAACAATGTTACAAGACTATTTATGACTTGTAATCTCCATCTCCATAGATCATTATTATTCAGTATGTTACTCCATTTCATTCATTTTGGACATTTTGCTGAATGCTAGCAGCTCAAAAACTGAACCTGAGTCTGAAGATAGTGTTCCATATGGATATGGTTTTTTCCATTTTGTTTTCTTGGTGGGGTCAATGTATTTTGCGATGCTTTTAATCGGATGGAATTCGCATAAAACCATGAAAAAGTAAGTTCCCACTATCATCAGGGAGTTGATTAAACTCGTCATATTACTATTATTGTTATTGTTTTCTCCTTTCATCATTTCATGTTGGTGTATCAGTTTGACTAAGATTTTGTGTTATATTGCAGATGGACAATAGATGTTGGAGACAATATTACCTACATTGCCAAATTAACTAATATTATATTTGTATTCTCTACATTGCCTAGTATTTCTAGACAATCCATCAGCCATAGTGTTTTTATTATTAGTCAGAAGATGTTGAAGAAGTTGATTAAAGGAGTGTGTATGTATTGTTAATTCAATAAAATAATTTTTGTTTAGAAATTCAAAAAAAAAAATTGATGGGTGTAATTCAAGAAAATTTAAATAAAATTAATTTCATATAAATTATTTTTTTATAGAATAAACAAAAGAGTGCCAAAGCCGTGAAAATTTTTTTTCCAAAAATTGTACCAAATATCGTGAAGAAATATGATATATAAAATCGTGCCAAAAAGTCGTACCAAATACTGAACCAATAAAATCGTGTCAAACCTGTGCCAAATATGGAACCAAATTCCGTGCCAAATATCAATGTTAATATTTGGCACAATAGTAAAAGAGGGTGCCAAAAACAGTGATAAAATTTGGTACAGTATAAAAAACGGTGCTAAAATTTATTTGTGACCATTTTATAGGCATTGTTAATTTTCAGTGCCAAATACGGTGCCAAATACGGTGCCAAAATCAATTTGGCACAGTTTTTAAACTCATTTCCGTGCCGATATTATCGTGCCGATTTGAGATTTTTCTTGTAGTGTATGTGCTTGCGCTTTTGTGGTTTGAATCTGTGCTTGTCTTAAGCTGAGCATTCATTGTCTCAATATTAGATTGCCCCATTAGCTACCTACTTTAGTTCTTGTTACGTATTATGTTAATTAAATTTTTATGGGCATTGAAACCAAAATCTAGCTGAGTTTTTTCTATTTTTGACAATCTTGAAGCCTTAGTTATTCATATTTAAAATATGATGCTAATGGAAGAAAATACACTAGACTATTTTTAAAGGAGATGTAAGGACACTTGGCACTACCCACCGCCCCCGGCCACCCACTCCTCGTTATTCTAAATAATACTGCCTATATTTAATTTGTTGTGAGTCCAAAGCTTAGTACTCTATGAATTGGGCCCTTAGCGTTAAATGCTCCATGGATCATCATAACGCCCTTCCCAGAAAGTTTGAGGATGATGATCACGATCATGAATTGACGAGGGCTTATGCCGCCGCACCATATGGCCTTTTGCTATCTGATTCTGATGTTATTCCTAGAAGGGATTTGGGTTTGAAAGTTGTGAATGAGCATGGTGCAAGCAGACATGGACGCCCTCTAGGTTTCCTGGAACATACAATGCCCAAGAAAATGGTTGTTGCTGTTGATGTTGATGAAGGTATCTTTTTTTTTAAAAAAAAAAAACTCTTTTTAGTAATGTATTATTTTGATTTCTATCTAATTTTACCCTCATAAATCATTTGATTGAATTTGTGCTTGAATCTATCATTCATTATTTGTTAATGCTGTTGCTTATTTTGGTTGCTTATAGTTGTCTTCTGCATGTGGATTGAACTAGTGCAAGTAACTTGTCCAGGATCTTATACATGCTATTGTAGTTTCTAACTTAACTCTGTCGCATGATTTTGGACTTTCACTGGAAATTTTGAAGGCATAAAAGACTCAAATTTGATTCATGTTTGCTGGAGAATATGGCTCAAATAATTGGCTCCATAATTGGTTCTGTCGCTGACTTGCAAATTATCATTGTGACTTTCCTTTGGCAGCGTCCCATATGCAATACACGATGTAAGCCCGAATAGGCTTTTGATTATTTGTGTGTGCTCAAATTTGTCATACGAAGCTCTATGTCATATATGCAAGTGGATGGTTCCAGTAGCTTGCCAAATTCTTGTGATTGTTAACAGCCTGCTCCTTCTTTCTTTTCTCCTTATGAATGTCTCTACTTTTATAGCTTTTGTGGCACTGAATAACAAATCCATTAGGACTTCTGCTTTGTGCACTTGAAAATACTTTTCTTAGATAATGATTTTGTAAAGGTTGTGAGTTTCACAACTCCTTGTTTTTCAAAGTTTCATATAGACACCCTTGATTTACTTGATTTCATTATTTAATGTTTTTCAGAATTTTATATTGGACAGAGTTTATAAGGTCTTTAATGTTTTCAAAATCTGAGATTTCGGATATCTGATTTCTATCTGAAATTTAAGAGCTATTTGTGTTCTTATTTTGCCATTCTATTTAGTATTTTGAGATGTTGTAACTAAGCAGGTTAGAGTTGATTTACATCCTATGATGTTTATGAAGATGCCGCCAAATGTCTTATATTTATGTTACATGTTGCTATAATAACTGAATATTCTCTAGAAATTGGCGTGAAACCTTTTCCCTTTTGCTAGGTATTATTTCACCTTCCTTCCTTTCTTTTTTATTCTTTTTTTTATTACTAAGCTTTAACTCGTGGTTTTTGAGGTGCATTTTGTTACTATTGTTGTATTCTTCTTTGAGAGGCTATGAAGTTGGCTTATTGTGAATTATTAGTGTGTTTTTTAAAGCCAAAGTTTTATTGTAAAATGTTCAGTTTTTAATGTTTTATTAAGAGTTTAATTATGCTCTTTATTTAGCTCCAAACTTTATATTAATATTTTCTTAAATTATAGTACAATTTTATCATTTAAATTTTTTTAATTAATCAACCATTTTACCATGAATAATTAAGAAGTAAACGAGATAATTGACAAATTTTGCCTCAGATTTGTTTTCCTTGTTGCATATTAGTTCAGCACAAGGGTAATTTGTTTTCCTTGTAACGTGGGAACGCTTAAATGTTGGCTCAAGTCCTTTAATCTGTGCACTAAACTAAATAAAAAAAAAGTACAAATAATTAATGTTAAAGTGGTGGAATAAACAAATAAACATTAGAAAAGAATGCATAAATAATTGATAAAAGAATACATGAAGTAAGTTGTGGTGAACCTCTTGAATCAATGCAGTGAGTGCATAATCAATGCTTTTGTTAATTAAATCTTAATTATTGTTATAGGGATGAATTCAAGATATTAGAATTTTATCATCTTTTTTCCAAACTTTGTGAATAGAATCTGAATTATATTTGAAAATCATAAAAGAAAATTCTCTTTTTTTTTTTTTGTTGTTGATTTTGATTTTGATTAATAGATTCCAGGTAAAGAAGTAAGGTTATATGTGTACTTCATGAATAAAAAAATTTAAAAAGCATGTGTCTTTTTACTGTTTGACTGTGTATTATTATATGAAAATTGTGTTTCATATTCTTGCCTGTATATATTCATGTTCTAGCGTTTCCAATCTTCAAAATTGTGCTGCTCTTGTCTATTTCATCCCTCTTTTGCATTTATACCCTTACAAAGTTTGATAATTGCATGTTAGATATATATATATAAATTGGGCTTTTTCTTCAAACCTTGGCAAAGCCCATAATTGCTTATATCTAAGATTTTTGCATATATATAACCTCACAAGGTCTTATTTGAAATATATATATATATATATATATATATAAAAACAAAGAAGAACATCTTATCTGTGTGTGCATACACCCGTGCCGAATTTATAATTGCATTTGACCCCTGAATAGTAAATGTGAGAATATCATGAAATTCTTCATGAATAGTAAATGTGAGCTGTTTGTGGTGTTGTTTTATTTAATTATTTTAACTTTAAAACTTAGTTCTAATTTTGAAATTGAAAGTTCGTTTTAAATTCATTAATTATTGTTTAATGCCATATTTGTGTTCAGTGATAAAAGAATTTGTGTTCACAATATTTTTGTAATGTTTAATAAAAATATTAAAAATCCATGCATGAGGGAATAAAAATGTCTGACAAGGCAAAGAGATGTGTAATCGGAAATCTACCAGAAGACAAGGATTGACCAATGAATTCATTCTTGGGGGTTGATGAATTTATTCAATTTGCAATTAATCAAGATGAGTCATATAAAAACGCGAAAAATATTAGGTGTCCCAGCTTTCAAGTGCAAAATAGGAGATTCCTTCATCCAAATGACAAGTCACTTTGCATTTTCTGTATCGCCGCGCGGTTTAGAGTGTGCTATTGAACGGAGACTTCAAGTGCCGGTGAAGAAGTGTCTCCTAATCAGTGAAAAGCTTTAAGGAGGTTGATGATCGACTTTCGTATCATATAGCACAGGAGGATGAGAAATGACTTGGGATCAAAAAGATGATATATATGATTGTTCGTTCTCATATTCCACCAATGCAATGAATCTCATTGTTAAGTGACGAAGCCTGTCTCAAGTGCTGCAACCACCATTAAATGTGAGTCACTCGGGCTTCTGGTTCAGGAGCGATGAATAAGTCGTAATTGTCTCACGCTTTTTGATGTATTACAGTCGCTGATCAACCCTATATGTGGGGTTGGTGAGAATCACTCCTCGCTGTCTTTCGCTGCTAGGACATCATCTATAAAACTGGCTAATGGCGTTCCGAGGCTAATTTCAACACCATGGTCACCGCTTATTAAGGAGCTCTTCCATCGATAACACAATGCCGATCGACTATCATCACCATCATAGAAAAACTAAAGGAACGAATTGCTTCACCCTGGGTGGTTGAAAATCGATGTGCTTGCAAAATATGGCCGTGGCTGCAGTACTCGAAGAGTGATGCTACCGAAGCTGCAAATTCGTAGAATGAGCCGAGGTATAAATAATCGAAGAGTCAACATGGTGTATCCTCGACACTGCCGCTATTAGAATCAAGACGAAAGTGGCTACTAAGATACTGCCACTCAACTCCAAGATTACAAAGGTTATATGCTTCTAATGCCACAAATAGAACACATATGTTCTTGGCATGCTACACATGAAAGAAATGATGTAATACGTCATCCATCCGATGCCGAGGCATGGAAACATTTTGATAAAAACTTATCCTTATTTTGCTAAGGAACCTCGCAACATATGATTGGGCCTCTGCGGTACGCATGTCTTTGCACGCACGGACAATTTTGGGAAGACTTATTCATGTTGGCCGCATCGTGACTCCTTACAACCTTCCACCGTGCATGTGTATGAATCAAACCCTTATATGTTTTTATCACTAATTTCGGTCCTTGGCCTAAAACCAAAAGCAGTTAACATAGATGTGCAAACTTTTGATTGTGAGACTTGAATAATTTAAGGGATTGTTGCGTGCACGACGCATGATACTTTCAAAAGATGAATATTTTTGTATGAGGGCTGCACTTTTGTGGGACTATTAGTAAGATTTTCCCGCTATGCAATGTTGTCGTGATGGAGTACCGGAGTATTAGGATGTCCAATACGTAATGGAGAATTCCAACGTGTTTTTACCTACAACATGGTAGAAAAGTAAGTTATTTTGATCGTCATCGGTATTTTTACCGTGAATCATTCCTCACCGAAAGGGATACAAGAAGTCTCATCCGGTAGGAATAGAAAAGAGTGATCCACCTCCAATGTTGTCGATGAAACCCTTTATCGAAAGTAATGTTTCTTCCAACGGCCATGGAGGACCCCATTAACACACTGCGGTAGAGTGCTGGAAAAAGTCACAAGCGGACGTGAAAAGAAGTATGGAAATCTACCATATTGGAAAACTAACTTGATCCGATTACATAATCTTTGATGTGATGCACATAGAGAAAATGCTTTAACAATGTCTTCTATACCGTGATGAATGTGGAAAGGGAAGAGTAAAGATAATGCTAAGGCGTCAAGAAAGATGTTGGAATTCTTTTGCGATCAGAAAGTTAGTGATAGCAATTCTTCAAATAGTGTGCATAAGCTGCGACTGATTCAGAAAGCATTATACACCTCGATCAAATACAGCAGAGGGTTATTTGTGAATGGCTTTAGAATTTGAGATTTCCAAATGATTATGCTTCTAATCTTGGAAAATGTGTTGATTTGAATGCATTGAAAAATTACCTGTCACACCCAAGCGTCACGTTTACTCCATGTGTTTATGCAAGAGACTTATCCTCGATTGCTTACAGTAAATGTTACCCCATTCATATATGGAATCCATCGACAGAATTGAGTATATTATTTCCCACAATACGTCTGCTATGCTTTGACAATGATGCTGGAAACTCCATGGAGTTAGAGGTTATGTACTTTCCATGTAACTTGAGAAAATATTCCTCCATCTTTCTTTGATTCTACGGAGCATCTCATATTGTTCACTTCTGCCTTTATGAGGCTAGAATTGGAGGTCCTCATTCAATATAGATGGATGTATCCCTTGAGAGGTAACAAAAAGTTGCAATCTAACTTTATTGAATTTAAGATAATTTTTGTTTAGTTTATGTGATGTATCCTTGTACTTGTAGGTTTGTTTATGATTTGAAAAACATTGAAGAATAAGGCACATGTTGAGGCTTCAATTTGCTGCGTTTTATATTACACAAGAAATCAATATTTTTGCGAACATTATTTTTGAACCTCATGATTTCATGTAAAAGGAGGAGACCTCCATCGAAAATGATGAGGGGTAAATGATGGTGCCTTCGAACCTTTCTATATTTAATTACATAGGTCAAGTCAAGGTCGTCCAAAGATTAGATGGCTTTCTGAAAATGAGTTACGTGTAGCATATACTTATATATTGAGAAATTGTCTCAAGTGCAAACCATATTAAGCAAGTTATAAGGATCAATTAATAGAATAATCAATTTTACAATCTATAAAATATATAACTTCAATATATATTTTCATGTTTAAATGTTCATTTAAAGGATATTTGTCAACTACCCACAAGGGAACCCTCGTTGATGCCAAAGATAAGGGCAATTGATACATTTCTGCAAAAGTGGTTTTGAAAAATTTTGTAAGTAATCATTTTAATATCTCTGAAATTGTATTAAGAGAATGACAAAATATCTCATATTCAATTTTTGGGTTTAGCGGCAAACGAGGTCAATCAAGTTATTGGATCCTTCTCTTGCAAAGCTCTTTCGAAAATCCGTATCTATGAAGGCAATGCAAAATCATATGACAGGGACACTTCATCAATGGTTATAACTTTCTTACACTGTCGCTCATAAGCATGGAAAAGCCACCATGAATAGTGGCATATGTGTACAAGGGTCTACTGTCGAGGGAGGTACATGCACTCGATTTCTAAGTGGTTTGGCTGCAGGATGTAGTCCAACTTGAGTACCATGGAAAATAGATGGAAACCGTATTTTCCTCTTCGAGTGTGCACATGGTTTGATCCAATAAATGGACAGCAAGGTCGCCATCCTCTTCATATAATTTGGTTGACGTTAATCGATGTATCCAAAAGTACGATCCATTTGTGTTAGCATCACAAGTCATTCAAGTGAACTATATCAGAGGACTGAGCATGAAAAGAGGACAAGGCCGATTGGTTAGCTGTGTGAAAGAGAAAAGCTAGGAGAATGGTTGAGGCAAGTTGGGCGGGAAAAGACAGTAGCGCATATCAAATGGGAGGAAATCATCAAATCCAGTAGATACAAAGACAGTGGACCTCCTCTCACCCGGCCTTTGATTAGGGTTAGACTGGTTAAAATAAATGGATCACAAATCAAATTTAATTTTTTATGATTTCAAAAGATTATGGATTCATGGCTTTCCATTAGGCAAGCCCTTATCAAAGTTAATTACCCTGGACATCGTCGCAGGAATCTTCAATTAAGAAGAAGTGAGGATCACAGGAACAATTGCGGACAATCAATTTCTTATTCATTTCAATAAATATGAATTCAGTGGGCTCTGTATCGAAAAATACAGTTGAAATTTGAAACCATTCCTCGATTGTATGCATTTGGACTTCTACGAACTTAAGGCCCTGAATCCTAAGGCCTCGGGTACTGCATCTTTTGATTTGATTTGTATTTCCAAGTTCTAGATCTCTTTATGTCGATGAATCATAATCTTATTTTCGACTCTTCCATAAGCTTCTCTGGCTACGCCGCTGACGCTTTCTTCAAGTCTTGACTCAGGAAACTCTTTAGGTCTCTATAACTTACGGATGTCTCGAGACTGCTGCAGCCTCAATTGCTCGATCGAGCATGGATATCATCGACTTCAGAAACTCTTTTAGGTCTCTCGACTTATGATGTCTTGAGACTCGGCCGAGTCCAATTGGCCGACGAGTATAGTTTTTCAAGTCTCGACTCTCTTGCATCTTTGAGTCTTTGACTTGTTACTATATTTTAATGCTTTACCTTATATATATATATATATATATATATATATATATGTTACATTTATCGGCACCCTATATGTGTATA
>NC_052481.1:638798-718302 GCF_009730915.1 Dioscorea cayenensis subsp. rotundata | reverse complement strand
AATGTATGTGTTGTAATTTAGGATTGGCTTAATATGTTCTTAATGTTTTATTTCAGGACCAGTCCTAACAAAAGAGCTTTTTTACTTCTGAGGTTCGAACTAAGTGAGAATTGAATTATAGGAGCACTAAAAGTGTGATTAATGAGCAACCCTAGGTTCATCGCATTCAAAGTGAGATATATATATATATATATATATATATTTGGCTTCTTTGATATATATTTTGACATGTTTTGAGGAAATGCTAATATGGTTTTATTTTATTGTAATAAATCCAAACTCCAACTAACTAGCAATATGAATGTGAGATATTTATCAGGTCTACACAAACCTCAATTTCAAATAAATTATTTACTCACTAGTGAGGGTACTCAAGAAAATAAACTATATATAGTTATTACTTCTTCCATTTGGATCGAGAGAATTATAATTTATGAAACAAATTGAGAATGTGTTTGATTAAGATCAATTATCCAATAATTCTAATAGTTACGTGGTTTACTTTTACATAAAATTCAAACATGTAAAAGACAATATTATATGTATAACTTAGTTAAGAAATGATACACATTAAAAGAGCGAATAAAATACATTTTACTAAAATTTCTTTCACACATCATCTTAAAAAAAAAAAAGCATATAGATGTTTAGCAAATTCATTTAGATCATAATTTAGTTCATAGGTTCACTAAATCAATTCTTGCTTCTCTTTCACAGTGGGTGTTGCTTTGGCCCAAAAATGCATCTAGATGAAGAAGAGAAAGGTCATAACTTTGTGAAGCAGTTTTTTTATTTATTTATTTTTATTATTTTTTTAATTCTCTTCCCATTGGTAGATTAGTGAAAAGCAAAATCTTATGGTAGTTTTGAATAGAATCAAAATGCTAATAACTTTTGTTGCCAAATTAATTTAGCTGTTGTTTATCTTCTATTTCTCATAATAGAATTTTAGTTATAATTTGCCATAGTTAATGTTATTAATAATACTAATTTCTCTTTGAACTGTTTATCCATATATATATATATATATATATATGGTAGAGTAGAGTAGTTAGAGAACTAGGGATGTTAGGTGGAGAGAGGTTATGAAAAGTGTCACAGGTCAATCACTGCCATCAAGAACAGATCATGTGTGTCTGATGTCTGATAGGAGTTTGACTTTAGAGCTTGCATCTCTTAATTTGCTGCATCATGAAAAGTGTGGGCGTTAGTAGGAGAAACCACTAATGAATTAAGGTCATGCACCTTATTATTTACGATGAACGCATTAGATATATACTTCTAATCTAAGATAGCGTTTGGTTAAATGTAATTGAAAATACGATGAGATTTTTCAATCACGTTGTAGCTTATAAATTTTTGAGTCGAAAAATACAGGAGAGTCAAATTTGGTGTATTGGCTGATGCAATCGAAAATCTCTGGATTTCAAAAATTTTCAGTGTTTGTTTGGGAGAATTTGTAAATCTTGATTTTGAAAAACACGTGTTTTCAGTTTGGATGATTTTAGTAGGATATAAACACTTTCTGCTAAGGATACTCCACCTTGGTCATTATTAAATTTAATTAATTATAAATACACAATTAATTGATTTATTAATAGTAACCAAAAATAATTATGCATATAATTGCTTAATTTAATATAAATTTATGTTTTCATTACAAATTATTGTTATTTTTTATAATTATAAAAAATATATTACACTATTTATAATTTTTTTATATTTATAAAAAATATAATAGTAACCATTTATTATTAAGATAAAAATAATATCATGATTTTATTTTTTTATTTTTATTTATATATAAATTTATTAGAAAGTCTCAGTGACACCACGCTGCAGACTTTCTATGAAATCCCAAATCGCGGAGATCAAACTACGGCCGATTTGGACGTAGTTTGAAAACCAACCAAATCCATCTACACTGCATTTCTAACTACTTTCAAATTCTCAAATCCAACCAAACAAACACCAGATTTTGAAGTTTTTTGTAATTACAATTACATGTAGTTTTATATCCTGCCAAACAAACACACCCTAAATGTAATTCTGCTGTCAAATGGAGGCCTTGTTCCAGGTCATAATCCACTAATGTAATTGTTAGAAGAGATGGAGAAGAGTGGAACAAGTCTATTTTATGCCTTGAACAGCATACATGTGTGACCCTTTGGGTCTACATATAGAAATGGATAAGTATACATATATGTCTATACATACATATACAATCCAACAATACAACAATACATCTAACACCCCTCCTCAAACTCAAGGCGGATCGTGCATCTTGAGTTTAGATAACATGAATAAATGCTGATCACATGTCTACGCCTTGGTGAAGTAATCAGCCATCTTGATAACCGTAGGAAAACAGTAAAGTGACATAGTTTGTGTTGTAAGCCCTAACTCCAATATATTGTATGAACTTTTATTATTTGGATAATTATTATGAGGCATCGTTTTATCTATTATTATTTCTGTGCATAGTTAATAAGATAAAATATCCTTGAATATTGGTTCTGCTCAAGTTATCAAATGCGTGATTTGAATAGTAAAACCTTGAAGTATAAACTAGAACAATATTCTAAATGTCCCTAGTCGATTATTTTCATGGGAATGAAAATAAATTAAGACTAGTATGTCTTTCGTGGGATGGCCTTGTTTTACGGGTCATAGGATATGGGATATCAATCAAAGGACATAAATACATGTTAGAGAACAGTGTACCTGGATCGATCCGCTCTTGAGAACACTACATGGTTGTAAAGTCATAAGTGTTTTTCTCAAGCAATTCTTGTACTTGAATCCTTCGACCTGAAATCACTATGGATCTCGGATGAATCCTTACATGCTTTAACTTACGCCTAACGTCATTTGTAACTGAGTGGCAAGTACGTGTATGTTTGGGCATGTGAGAGACATAAGTGAAGTGAAGGGATTGTCCCTCTTTGTAGAGAGAGTGAATATCATCGGCCACTTGATTAGTGAGACTGAGTAGTGCGTGGCCACGCCCAAGGGAAATGATAAAAGTTATCATTTACTTGACCTAGTCAGTTCACTAAGAGATCAAGAAATTAATTAGCATTAAAATAAGGGTGACTCGCTCCATGCCTTATGCTAATTAAGATATTCAGTGGCAAAGGATTGTATGAGGTTGCGATAGGTTCCGTTAATTCAAAAATTGACCTTCAATTAATATTGGGTAATTATATTATCTTGCTAGAGAATAATTATGATTTATGAGCATTAAAATTGTTTAAGCTCATTGCCAATGTTAAATGGACCTACAGGATCATACACTAAGAATGTCGGGATCAAGATTTAGTATTTGTTACTTATTGGACCACCTATTTAGGGGTTTGGTGAAAAACCTAAATTAGGTGGAGCAAATAACTTATTCGTGTTGGGTCTTATTAAGTGTTGATCCAATCTAATCAATTTGTTTAATTAAAATGGTTTAATTAATCAAGTAAAGAAGAGATTCCTAATTTGATTAGGACTGAAGGGTTTTTTTCGTAAATTAGGGTTTTGGGTTTTCAATATAAATAGATGGTTTAACCCTAATATGAAAAGTGATAAGAAAAAGATAGAGTGATTGAGAGATTATTTCTTAAGAAAACCTAGCCGCACCCACTCTTCTCCCTTGGCCGCTGCCATCGAATCCCGCCACCGGAACCCGCCGCCACCGTGCCTACAACCCTTTTTCTCTTGAATCTAGGGTGCTTGCTATTCGAACAAAGAAACAAGTATTGTTTCTTGAGGTACTAGCATACCTGCTTTATTCCTAGAGGCGTTCGTGTGTATGTGATAGTAGAGGGGAGTCGCGATTCGCAATCCCTTTCAATTTCGGGGAAACAAGGGTGAGTTTAGAATCATCATCAAAAGAAAGGTATAACTTTTAATTATCTATTTATTTAGAATTTATTCCTAGTTCTGGCATGCGCTCGAGTTTTATCATGTTTACTTGCCGTTAAAAAAAATTTATTATCCGCTGCGTTTTGGCATGTATTTTTCGCATGATAATTATCATGTTAGAGTGATAAGATCCCAACAGTTTGGACACGTACATAGCATTAGTTGAAGTGTGCATTCACACCAATGTGTTTGGTCAGCTCATGCTTGACCGAATCTACACCAATTTGAAGGGCCCCAATACTGTTACAGTGAATATTAATAGAAGAGGTGATCGGTACACCAAAATCCTGTAGAATTGAATATAGTTAGAGCACCTCTTGGACGGTAGAAGCCAAAGCATGAACCTCAACCTCAGCACTAGACTTGGCAATGGTAGGTTATTTCTTTGTCTTCCAAACAACAAAAGAAGATCCAAGAAAGATACAGTAACGAGTGACAGGAACCCGATCATCAGGAGAACTGCCTCAGGTAGAATCAGAATAGGCTTGCAGTTAAAGAGTGGACTGGCATGGGTAGAACAAATCATAAGATACAGTAATAAAAAGATATCACAGTACCCGAATAAGATGAGCATAATGAACAAAAGTGGGTTCCGCAATGAACTAACCGAGAATGCGAACTGTATGGGATATGTCATGACGGGTGACAGCCAAGTAGATCAAATTGCCAACCAAATGTCTATAGCGAGAAAGATCAAATAAGGGAATCCCATTAGAAGCATGAAGCTATAAATGTAACTCCATCAGTGTAGCGGTAGTACGTGTATCAGTCAAACTAGAGTGAGCAAGTAGGTCATGAGTATAACACTACTAAGAGAGATGGTAATCATCAGGATGAGAAGTGATTTCGATATCCAGGAAGTAACAAAGTGGACCTAGATCAGCGACCCCGTTCTGAAGATGAGCCCCAGAATAGGATAACTGAGGCAAGGTGTCTTTAGAAGATAAAATGACATGAAAGACATGAGAGGTGTACTCACTAGCAAAGTCAGACCGAAAGGTCTTGATAGAGGTAGAGAACTGGGTGTGTATCATAGCAGAAAAAGGCCTATAGATAGACAATAAGTATAAGAAAACACTAGAGGAGAGATAACCAATACAGGAAACATGAAGAAGTGTGCCATCAGCAATGCGAACACGGGTGACATGAGATGGTGAATGGGAATGGTGAAGATAAGTGCTATCAGGGGTCATGTGGATAGAAACACCAGAGTCAAGAAGCTAGAGAGGATAGGAACTACCTGAAGCGGATAAAGCAACCTGAGTAGAACTCTCATATCCAGTGGAGGAGGTGGAGTTCGCCAGATAGGATTGCTGGAACTTCCAGAACATGCCCAAAAGTTGTGATCTGCAGGAAACAATGAAGGAAATAAGCCTGTACAGAGTGTGCCTAGGGAGAATAAGGTGTTGGAAGAAGAGATGGAGTCGGTGAAGAAGTACCAAGGGGAGCGACGCACTGAAGCACAGAGGAAAAACATGAGGTAGGGAGAGTACTGTCCTCCCATGTGGAGGAAGCTTGGAGGCGGGTTCCCTCAGTTTGAACAAAAGCGTGTCCATAAACAGCCATTTTTTAATATATATATATATATATATATTTTAGTCATTGTCAGCCACTATGCGCCAAAAGATAAATTTTGGACTTCAAGATGTTGGTAGGATTTTTTTTAAAATTAATAATAATTTATATTATTATGGGCCCCACCATGGATGTTGTCATGGCCTCCCGATCAACACCATGATCAGGGACTGAACCCTTACAGTTGTCCCCTTTTGAATTGCTGGATTCCAAAGAAGTGATGTAGAGAAAAAGTTTAAATTATTGCGGGCCTACCATAGTTGTCTCTTTGTGTTTGTAAAAGCAATTGAATGGCTAGATTCCAAAGAAGTGATTGATGCTTAGAAAGAGTCATGGCTAGTACAAGCTGGCTGTTAGGTTGTCGGGCTGGTGGTGCTCCTATGGGCGGCAAGAGTGGCGAGCATCTGCGCAGTAGGTGCCGGCAGGTGCGTTAGCTGCGGACGGGATCGTGATCAGGTACTCTGGCTATTTTTTTTAGTATATGATCAAAGAAGGAGAAAAGGGTGGTCGGAGGAAGAATATGTGACCGAAGAAGGTGGCTAGATTGGGATGGCCAGAGATGGATCAAGGGTGGTGGCTAACCGTTCTGGTGAAGTGAGTGGCCGGGTGGCACTGATATGAGAAAGAACCAGTGAGAGAGAGAGAGTCAGAAAGAGAGAGAAAGAGAGGAAGAGAGGGCCAGTGCGGGAGGCGCCGGCACAGGCGGAGTGAGGGCGCGGACACCGGCGCAGGCGTGGGGGTGGGGAGCAACGGGGTTGCTGGATTTTTTTTTTTTTTAATAAGGAGGAGCAAGAGAATAGAAAAAGGGTGGAGGAGGAGAGGAGGTGACCGAGAGAGGTAGGTGACTGGGAGAGGTAGTTAGCGGGTCGGAAGAAGTAGCAGGAGAGGTGGCCGGAGATGATTGCCGGCAGTGCCCGAGGAAAAAGAACACTAGTATGGTATGATGTTAGAAGAGATGGAGAAAAGTGGAACAAGTCTATTATGCCTTGAACAACATATATGTGTGACCCTTTGGGTCTACATATAGAAATGGACAAGTATACATATATGTCTATACATACATATACAATCTAACAATACAACAATACATCTAACAGTAATAACCATTCATTAATTGCATTTCAAAGTAATGCTGCCTTTTGAGTGATGGTTTTCTCTCAGCCAAATTCTGTCAGTCTAAATAATCACATTTGATGTGTGGGGGCATACGCACATCGTTTGGACTAGGGGAGGTAATACCCATGTATATTCAACTTGCATATATCATTTTCCACCATTTAACACTTTGAGGGAATTTGGTTGATAAAGAAGTTCAAATTGTCATTGATGATGATGAGTTTAATAAAGTAGAGTAGAGTGGAGTTACAGGCAGTAATTAATTTCTGACTAAGAATTGAATCAATAAGATCAATGTCTAATGTCTTTGGTTGAAAAAAAAAAGATTTCATTCATTTTGTTACTCGATGAGAGAACATATTTGCAAACAATTCTACAAGTTATAATTTTCCACTATATTTTATTCATTCACTTATTGTATGATGGTAGGTAATTATCTCTATATTAAACCATCATATTGTAAGTATTATCTTTCAAATGAGATCAAAAGACAAGTTAGTTTGCGCCAAAAAGAATTAATCAATTCTGTATCATTTCTATTACTGTTGAAATAATTAGTTCAAGGGAGGTTATAAGGTAGCCATTTGCTGACCATTTATGATCATTACCTCTTGAAAAAGAGAGATCATTTAAATTTTGAAATCATTTTCTTTTTATTGAAGGCATTGAATGATTGTTCAGGGACCATTAGAGGTGAAATGTTAATTTTTGTCACATGGATTTAGCTTTTTTTATTTTTTACCTGGCATGATGCTACGATAGACAATGAATGAAGCTTTACGTTAACATTTAGGTTATTATGGTTATTCCCTGAGGCTGATGGAAATTCTAGTACGACATTGGTTGGCAAAAGGAAGAATGACACACTTGGTTTTGGATAACTTTGGGCACATTATCATGGACATCAGATTCAGCTTCACAACTTCACCACATGCTTTGTACCTTTCATTTTAGTAGCTTTCAAAAAGTTTTAGTCAAATAGCTAGCGATGCACTCCTCATATATACCATCTTGATCATCTAAGGATTAATTTGTTTGTTTTTACTTTTGGGCTCTTATTTGCATACTTTTTATAGCCTTAGTTGGTACATCTTTTTAAGTTTGTTATAACTTTAATCCAAGTGATAAGGAAGTTGTTTTCCCCATACCCGACCATGAAAAGCCTACGGACAACAATCGAGAACTGCGTTTACGTCCGCTTGTCACGAGAAGGTAACTTGGGTGTCCTAAATGGAAGAGGATCGAGTCGCAAGTGTCCGAGGTCCGTGAGTTACGTTGTAGTCATTGCCACAAGTTTGGTCACAATCGTAGATCTTGCAATCAAACTATCGCCGACTAAGCATGGATGAGTAGTTATATTCGTTACATTTGTTCATTACAAACTATCATAGACTACTGTATGTTTTGCTCATTACTTATTAAATCTTTTTTATCAGGAAATATACTATAATCACATAAGCATTATCTTAAATGTAAACGTAATATATTAAGCGATAAGAATGATAGTTAAGTAAAGACAAATAAGAATAAACACAAACATAAGTTATTAAATAGAAACAACGATATTTAAGTGACAAGTTAAATAAGTTAGTGGAAACGATTTTAAGTTAGCATGATAATACGTTATAACTAGAAACAAGCTTAATATGTTTGCTCCCCAGTTGATTCGCCGACCTTACATGTATCCACTTTGTCACTAATACCGATTGTTCTCCCTTCCATGAGTATGCATGCAACATACTTTAGTCTTAAATAAGGGACGTTGGAATGCGGTAGCCGTAGCTTTTCACCATCGAGTATTTGATCATTAAAACGCATGACATACACAGAGTAGTTGAGGCTTCCTCGTTTTTATCTCGGAGTGTCCCTATCGTGAATTAGGGGGTATGCGGTTGTCACCATCTCGCCAAACTCCATCTCAACACAATTGTCAAATAGTTTCTGTCATACTGCACGCTCTCGCATAAAGAATAATGCATGTACTCTTGGTTTTCTATATCAAGAGCTACAACATGAACATGACGATTAAGAATGATTGGCAGAATGACGATATCAACATCATGCAAGTTAAGAGAGGCTTCTTCGATCATAATGAGAGTTGTTTCAGTTGTGTCCTACTGTTTGGACATGAATAGCGCCAGTGGACGCATGATAGAAGCGTGCTTCTTATATAGATATAGTACTCTCTTTAGTGACATCATAGAGGACCATTTCCTTTCCCTCCAACAACGTGAACAGATTGGCTCATGTTGTGTTAACCCATTCATTCTTCTAAAGGACAGTCCTGATGACGAAAGCATAGATGTGTAAGTAAAAACTAGCTATTATATGGCCAAAGTTCGAATATTTAAGCGATAACATAAACACTTAAGCGAAAACTACTTATGTTAAATGGTAATATGTATATTTATGTGATAACTTATATGGTTAAGTAGAGATTAGAAGAATCACATTGCAATATATATAAATAAGGGATAAAAAGAACTTTTAAGTGGATACTTTATACTTACTTGCCTATCCAGCAGTTCAGGTAGATCCTTATTATCTTCTACTCGAATTTGTCTAGGTGTGTGTATCAGGCATATAGTTTCTTCTTGGGAAGAAAATTCTTCTACACATGGTTTGCAAGGATTGTGTCTTCCTTCGATACGTTACAATCATCTGCTAGTTTTACCGAGACAGGGATTTCATTCACAAGAGATTCAATGATCCTGTCAACATCGGTTGTGACGACATCATCAACCGGAAAAACATCTGTTGGAGGTTGGTCTACTACAGGTGGAGCTACTGTTGGGGCAATTATCTTATACGCGGCCCTATTATCCAGCCGATCCACTACAGGTGGTGCTACTGTTATTTCAACGTCAAGCGTGGAGGCAGAGACATTTGTTATTTTCTTCTCGTGGCAAGCCTCTTTAAACGTGGGCCTTTTCGGATTGCCAACCCAATTAGGTCGTTGGTGAACATCAGGGCTATGTCGGTGCTGGTGAGCTCATAAAACCATATGTTCAGTACTACTGCACAACTTTTTAGGTACCCTGTGTTGGTTTTATTCCCAACGCATCTTGCTGGCACTTGAGCGGCCGTTTGTGGAACGTTCTCCATAAGCCAGTTGTGTGTCCCCTGCGCCCATGCGTATCGTGCTATTCTAGATAGGTCATCGGCATAATCAACGATCCAATTCGGCACCGAGCATGAGGTGTTTAGGAAGAAGATAGTACCCATGAGGTACACCTTAAGGAGTTTTACAAAATTATCTTCTTCTCCCTTCTTTCGAATAATTTGGTTAAGGGTTTTTTTGATGAAGTCTTTGTATCTTTTCTAGGTTTTTGATAAATACTTGTCTTCAAAAGATGTGTGTGTTTTCTTCTTCTGAAATACGACTACGTCTCCATCACATCGTAGACCAAGAATGAGAGCCACATTTTCAGGCTTGCCCTGATCTTGAATTTATTGGTGCAGTCATCATACCTTTGTAACAGAGAATCAATAAGGGCCCTCTCTTGCAATACAGTTCCATTTTAGTGAGTGTTGGAAATAGTATCCTTCGGATGATCTCCCATTGTCGTCCACTCATGTGAACTTTCAATTTAGCCATAGTCTCTACTATCGGTGTCAAGTAGCATCGTTCATTAACAAGGTTGACCGCTATAAGCACAAGCCTACGAGAAGAGAAATACATTAAGTAGTATGCAGTAATCTTAAACGGGAAACTATATTATTAAACGGAAAACTCATTTATTAAACTGATACTATTAAATACTACATAATGTAACAATATCAAATTAAAGGAGAAACATACATTATAAACATTAGACAACACCATGAAGAACACACACATGTGAGATTGCATAACAATAGAAAAATCTCTTTCAGCACAACATTATCGCTTTCGATCGTGTGTACAGAGGAAAATGAAAAACAAAATCTTAGCAAAAAAATCTCCCTACAAACTACAATATCATCCAATAATCACACCATAAAACCGAAAAATTTCTCTTTTTAACAGACTACTTTACAAATCAAACGGCCAAAAAACCCATAGAATGTAAAAGCAAAAGAAAACTGCAGAACTTCTTCAATCGCGTCCACCTCGCCTCAATATCTCAGAGCACAAACTAATGAATTACCAAAGAGTTGAGTAGGAGTTCTCATGTGATCGAGTGGTGGAACGAAATTCCGGTCTTACAGAAGATGTCCAGCAATGACAACCTTGGAAAGGGAAAAGATAAAGAGGCGAAGAGAGAAAAAAACCAGCGGCGATAATGGTGTTATCTCTGGATTACCCAAAAAAAAAAACCGCTTCCTCTCCAAGCGGAAAAATCATTACAAGCAAGGGTGTATGGTCACACCATATCGCACTTGTCACAACTTCCCAAGCAAGGAACAATTTTGTCTAAAAAAGTCAAAACTAACTCTGTCAACCACTGTTACATGCTTGGGGGGGTTTGAAAATCATTGTATTCGAAAAGAAGGGGTTTTTAGAGATACTAAAATTTAGAGGGACAATTTGTGCATATTGCAAACTTCCGGGGTGTTTTTGGTAATTACAAGTATGTTTTTTCATTGAATAATAAGTGATACATTTTTATTCTAATTATTATTAAATTATTTTCATTTCTAATTGTTCTTTTTAATTTAACTTAAAAAATGCTTAAAGTATTTTAATTCGTCCATAGTGCTTTCAAATGCTTTCACCCACTTTACAGCTTACAAGCATGCGACATCCAACCCTAGATTCCCTTTCACTCCACTCCACCCTCTTTATTCTTACCCTCCCATTGGCTTTGATCTACATCTCTAAGCTCCATCCATGGCGGGGCCTTCGACATCGAGTAGCTCGCCATTCGGATACTGAAAACCCTCACCAAGCTCCTTTTCGTCGACCTCATTCTCCTCATCTTCGTCTTCTTTCATGAATGGTAGGCTCATGCCCTGCTCTTCACCCTCCTCCATTTCCTCGTATTTTGGTGGTATGCCGCGATCTGCTACCCCGAGCCATAGGTGAAGCCGCACTCCTACTGGCTTTGCTTTTGCGGATGAGCTGGTTGAGGAGTTGAATGAGGCTGTGAGATCTGGGGAGGGGGATACTATCTCTGTTACTGTGAGGTTTCGGCCATTGAGGTAAGTAAATGTGGATCTGGTTTAGATGTCATAGATCTGTTGTTGGTATTCTTGGATTTAGAGGTGATTATTAATGGTTGTAGTGAAAGGGAGTTTGAGCGAGGGGATAAGATCACGTGCTATGCTGATGGTGATAAGGTGGTGTGCAACCAGTATAATCCTGCCACAGCTTATGCTTCTGGTAAGCTTATTCTCTTTTGATTTGATCACCGGAGCAGAAAGCCCTTAATTGAACTGCAAAATTTTAAATGAATTAATTTTCTAAAATTCTTTTTGCGTCCCTGATCTTCTTCCAAGAATCATAAAGAGTTCCTATTTCTTTGTCTTATTATTTATAAGTTTTTTTACAAGTGAGGAAATTGACTGCTGCATAATGTTTCACTGTTGTATTTATATATCAAATGTACCTTTTCCTTTGATTCTAATCATTGGTTATGAGCTACTGTTAGACTTGTCATTGGCAAGTTCAGTTTGTTGCCTGTCTTTGTAATTTATGCGGGCTAATTATGATATGATTCACTAGTCTGTGGAGCAGCCTTGATCATGGCATATTCAGACTGAAGAATGCTAGAATTTAGATGCATGACATTCATGTGAGAGTTGATTTGTATGATCGTTTGCACAACCAAGGACATTTTATAATAAGCTCTTCATCATTTGCATGCCAAAGCGACCAACAAAAAGTTCACCTTCATGTTTATCAATTTGTTCCCTACAACCACTACAAGGAAATATGCACTTTGCGTCGATCATTTTGCGGCAGTTTACCATAAACCGCCGCGAATAGTCATATTCCCGGCCTTCGACGTGGCGGTTGTAATTTGGTCATGAATTAATAAAAACCGCTACGAAATCCAATGAATTCACGGCAGTTTCCATGTAACCCGCCGTGAGTAGCTACTTTCCACGGCGGGTTACATTCAAACTGCTGGGTGGTGTACCAATATTGTTTCTATGTTTTGATCTTTTACTCTGTTGCTTAATTTTGCTTGGTTGGGAGCATTAGCTGCCTTTGCCGGAGCTTCATCTGATCTTCAGGTCAAATCAGCCAGAGTGAACCTCGTCATCATCCTCAACCTCCATTGGATCTTCAGATCAGCCGTCGGATTTGGAGCATCGGTGAAATGGGGGATCGATGCAGATTCGATCGGTGGTGAGCTTTTTTGGGTTTCTTTTTCTCTAAAGATCTAGGGAGGATTCAGAAGAGGTGTTCGTTCTAGGGTTTGAATATGTTTTTCTTATATCTCTCTGCTGCCATTGAAGAAGCTGGAAGGAAGAGGAGCATCGATGACGATCGGTAGTGAAATCAATCGTCATTCTGGTTGAAAGAGCTCGTCGGAGGAGGAAAAGAATCGAAAACTGGGACACCATCGAAGGTGAACTCTTTAGCTTGTTCTTCTTAGGGTTTGAATATGTTTTCCCTCTCTCTGTGGCCATTGCAGGAGGTTGGAGGAGGAAGGAAAGCATCAGCATGAATTGGCGGATCGGGGTGGTACAATTGGAGGTGAACTCATTGGCCTCTTTTTTTTTTTGTTTTTTTCTTAAGAGAAGAGAATTCAAAGTAGTTTGTTCGTTTTAGAGTTTGAATATGTTTTTTTCTTGTGTATTTCTGATGGGAATGGAAGAGCCCTCATTCTCTTCTGATTTAGAGGATATATCAACTTCAACGAGGCTTGTGGATTGGGAGTTTTAAGAAGCAGAGGTGAATTCTTTGTTTCTCTTTTACGAGATCTCGATGGTGAATTGAGTGAGTTTTGCCTATTTGCATTTATGGTCTCTTTGATTCTTGGAAATAAATCCTTTGAGTGGTTTGCATTGATATTTTTTTCTTATTCTTTATCGATGTGGTTGATCATCTAAATACTTCAATTGGTTTACCTTCAATTAATAACATTTTGAAGTGTTTGACTTTAAGCTACAAGTTAGTTATTTACATTTTTAACTCTCTGTAAAAGAAACAGATAGTTTAAGTGATTTACATTTTAATTCTCAACAATTGTATTTGGTTGTGATGATGGTTTTGTTCTTGCTTTGATTAAGTTTTTTTCTGATCGTCTATGAAGTAAAATATATAATTAAAGATTTGGTTTTACTTTGTGTATGTTTATATATATGTATTATATGGCTGAGGTAGTGGTCTAGTGTTTTTTTAAGGGTAGAAGAGTTTTTTTTGGCGTTTTTATGGTGTGTTGAAATTATTGATTGGATTGATACTTGGTGTATATTTAGGAATGAAATCTTGATTATAGGAATCTTATTGCATGTAATATATGGGATTCACTTTTGGCTAATTTTAGTATGTGGGGAAATTTCTTGATTTTCCTTTTGATTCAGCAAATCTTCTGTTTCATGAATAAAAATTGTGTTGTTTGCTAAAAAAGGAAAATATCTCTCACTAATGTTATCCAAATTAACTTAATTTTATTGCTTAATATAGCCTACTTGATTCAATGAAATCATATATATAATAGAAACATTATTATATAAGTAGCACAAAAACCCAATTCATTTCCAAGATTTTGATGCATTTATGGTTTCCAATTGGTATCATATGATATTACTGAAATTTCTTGTGTTGTTCTAATTAAATCATGTAATTAAAAGCAAGTGCTATCTCTTCTTTTTAAGATCACATATTATATAAAAAAATGCTTGATTAGGGAAACATGAAAGCCAATATTAGAGAATATTATGCTAAAATTGTATTTTATTGAATCTGGGTTAGAATTGGGTCAGTCGTCAGCATATTTGTATTTTTATAAAATCTGGGTTAGAATTGTATTATGAATGAGCAATCCAAAAGTGAAAACTATGTAAAATGAGTGTTATCTTTTGTTAACATCCAAAAAAATAGGAAAGAGAAGAAAAAGGAAGATGGATATTATCTTCATAAGAAGAGTAATTAATTGAGATGGAGGTGAAGAAAAACTTAAATTCTCTTTTATTATGTTTTAGAGCAGTTAAGTGTTATGTGTTGGTTGCTTGTCCTTAATCCTAGATGAACAGGCGCTCGAGCCACACTATTTCTGTTTTTATCATCAGGCAAATCAGCATAAAATCTAAAATCCTTCATACAGTAGAGACTGTTTCAGTGGCAACATTCTAGTTATTTAGAAGTTAGGATAAAGATACTAATGCTCTCATCTACAACGTGAAAATTCAGGACAGTGCCTTGTTAACTACCACAAGTTCTCTACCTTATGCAAATATGAGTAATAATTCTGTAATATGCTGAATGTAATATACTTTTATATGTAAATTATTCTTGAAATTCTTTAAAAGATATTTTTAATTAAATCATGCCAGCATACTGATGTTATTACAGACACAGAATTATGTTGTTGCGCACTTCCCACAATCTTCTTATGGCGAATGATTTTGTCTGATACTTGGCTTTAAAGGTAAGATTAGGTAGTTGGAAAAGCTTTGGTGCCACATAGTTTGATGGTCTTTGTATTTTACAAGTTGAACCTTGATCTATAACAATCCTCTCTTTGTTGTTATCCTGGATATAAGTGGCACTGCTATATCCAGATTTTCGGAAAGTAGGATAGTTATCCTGACTAACCATTAATGGTTTTAAATAAGCTAATTTTTTGATCATGCTGAGCTTTCTTAGCTAGATGTTTATTTTGTATTCAAACTGTATAAACCATTTGTTGTATTGTTTGGAAATTATACTGACGTAGCCAAAAGATTCATGTTAAATGCATTAATAATAAATTTTGCAAATAGATGTATCTCCAACTAGCAGCCAACTTGATTGCCTTACGTTGATATCAACTGAAAATATCGAACTATATCATGCTCGAATATCTTTGTTTGGGTCGAAGTTCATATGGAGAGCTTCCTGATTCATGCTAAATGCATTAATAATAAATTTTGCAAATAGGTGCATCTCCAGCTGCAGCCAACTTGATTGCATTACGGTGATTTCAGTTAAAAATATTGAACCATATCATGCTCGAATATCTTTGTATTCAGTAAGATACAAATGGTTTTTAAAATTGTTTGAGGCGTACGCCTTGAGGAGCGCCTCAAGGCGAGGCCCAACGCTTCAAGGCACATGTCTTGTTTATATGTATATACTTTTATTAATAAAAACTTATACATGTAAAATTCAAATTAAAAAAAAACTCATCCGCAATATATTTTCCAGTTTTTTTATTGCCGAAAATCAAAAATATTTATTTTATTAATGATAAATATTTTTTAATAGAGAAAAATTAAGGGAAATAAGAGTGAATATATATATATATATATATATATATATATATATATATTTAAATTGATGAAAAAAACATGATATTTTTTTCAAGATAAATTTTTATCTTACAACTAAGATGGGTTACAAATAAGATAAATTATCATTTTACTAATTTTCTGAAAAACAAAAAAACTATTTATTTTATAAATAAAAGATAATATATTTTAATAAGATATGTGACCTCTTGTTTAAGATAAGTTTTCAATTTTATTAATTGTTGATAACAAAACAAAAAAAGTATTTATTTTTTTATAAATAAAAAAATAATATATTTTAATAGGATAAGGCCTCTCGTTTCCAATTAATAATCTACCAAATAAAAATAATATATTTGTTAATTTTTTTCTATTTTTTTGTGATTTTGACTATGAAACCATAGAAATTAAGCGCCTCGAACCCGTCTTTGGGTTTTTTAAAACCTTGGATACAATCACCTACATCCTTCACATGCTGAGCAAAGTTTGCTGTAGAAGTTTTATTTTTGGATCGAAGTTCATATGGAGAGCTTCCTGATATAATAAAAGGCGTATGTGTTTGCCATCTGCTTGTATAACTTGCTTTACCATCATTATGTAATATCAAGTTATGTGGATGAAAAATCATGATTATCTTATTCATCATGATTATCAATGTTCCACTGCATTTAACATCTATTTTGGTTTCTTTTTACGGGTTTTACAGGGCAAGTTGTGTTAGTTTGATTACATACAGGAAGACAAACATCAGTAATATTTTTTGTCACGTTGTTGTTTTAAGGAGAAGATATTACACACTTTGCTTGGATGATAGTTTTTTTTTTTTTTGAAAAAGGTGGATAAACCACATTAATTAAATAAACAGAAAGTACAGCAAGCCATAATCCCCAACAGGAAGTAGCAAAAAGCAGCATAACACTAGCTGTGGTACGACTGCTCAAAACAAAGATACATGGGGAACAGGCCTCCCCAAGCCCTCAACAAAAACTACTCAGAAGACATGAGCTGCGCCTCCTCGGCAAGAGTAACATCTGGCCTGACCTCAGAACTGACACCCACAGATTGGGATCAGATGAACTCCAAACTGTTATTGATACTCTTCATGGGCTCCTCAAGCTTCCCTATGAAGTTTATCCGACTGATTTGAGAACCAAGACAAAAGCATGCGATCAACCTTAAGAATAATAGCAGTGAGCAGTACTGACATTGGCATTAAATATAATATCATTTCTAATGTCCCAAACATTCGCTCAAGAGCTTTTGACAAAGTAAATCGAAGAAGTCTCTACAGGATAGCGCATGACCAACTCACCAAGGACCCCAAAGAGCGCACATCAGCCCCGGAGGTTCCGAAGCGGAAACAGGATGAATAAAAGTAATCCCGGATCCGCCTAGTGAAAGAACGAGTTAAGGGAAAGATGGTCGACCGTTTCAATGCTTGGATGATAGTCATCTTCATATCATGACCCTACTCTTTTGCTTGGATGCTCAATCCAAGTACTATCATTAAATAAGCTTTTCACAACTACATCCAATTATCAATAAGCTACATTTTTAAAAATAAAAATGTTTTGTTCCTGTGAAGCAACTAAGCTACAATTCTCTTGGAGTTCAGTTTAATTTTTGTTTTCAGTTTAGTAATTATATGGTTTCTGTGTCTTGACTGTATTAATTAACAGTTGAGCTATAGTTATCATTTGAGTCTTGTGTCTTTGGAATGTGTCTTGTTTTGCATTGATGGAAAGTGGTAAACCGTAAACTCTATATTAAATATGGAAGGATGCAATAAATAAATAACAACCACTACTTGTTTTCAGGTTTCTGCAATTGGAGTAATTAATCAATTTCTCCAGCCTACATGTTGTCTATTATTAACTGATTTAAGTGGACTCCACACATATTAGAATTTTTTGTCCTACAGGATAGGGGCTTCTTCTGGTTCGTCAGTTATCAAAACTCTTTTTTGTTATTCTACTTTGATTAGAAGATGTTATTATTGTTAGGCAATGAAGCTGTGCATCCTGTTTTTCAAGGTGAAACTGATGGATTGAATTTATTATGTATCAACTTTGACTTATATATATATCTCGATGTCCAATTAGGTGAAATATTAAGAATTCTTCTCCTTTTTGCTTCCTAGAACTTCATTTTCTGATCATTAAATTGTTTTTGAAGTTTTCTAGTCAGTGCATCAACAGGTCTGTCTGTTTTTATAAGGTTTATGAAGCAGTTTTCATTCAACTTCTTAGAATCAAGTGAAACAACCATTTCTTTTAAATATTTATATAAATTTCCTGTTTTGCAAAACTAATTTAATAAATGAATGGGACCACTGTTAATCCTTATAATAAATAAGCAAGTAATATTTAATTTAGTTTTAAAAGTATAGAATACTCCTTTCTATTTATGTGACAAGATTGTTTATATCGTTCAACCACATGCCTATGCTTTGTGAATACTGCCCGTGGTAATAAACATGTTGTGTATAATTTATTTATTGATTTTATTATTATTTATATTACTATTTTGTTCAATGCAGCTTGAACTTGGATTTTTTTTTTTAAAATAAAAGAACTTAAGAACTTGACATATAGTTGAAGATAACAGATACTCTATGAAGATCTTCTTTGAGATAATTAAGTAGAAATATCTTGAAGCTCTTGATGAGTGAGCTTCAAAGCTTTTTTTGAAATTTTTTTCTCATAATTTCCAGGAACTAGTTGTGGTTAATTTATTCACTTGGCGTTCAAATATAATTTTCAGACATGACTGAGCAAACGCAGTTGAAGTACTCATCAAGGATCTCAAAGTCTTTGCTACCCTTTAATGAAGAACTTCTCAAGGAGATTACTCAATTGCTTACTCTTGAGAACTTCAGGTACTCATCATCATTCAATGTCTCATGTTTGCATTCTCTCATAATGCTAACTGATGCTTTTCTTTAGACTTAAGCAGACATAATGAGCAACTTTCTTTCCAAGTATGGGGATACATAGCCTGCCAAAAATATAATGCTTCTTGAGCTTAAAAAGCTTATTGAAGCTAATCCACTGTTTTGTGACAAGCTTGCATTTCCAGCATTCAAAGCTTCTAGGCTGAGGACAATGATCAATCAAAGGTAAAGTACTTCTCTGCCTGCATCTCTTTATGGTCCCTCCCAACTATAAATTAATTTATGTTGTTGCCCGGAAGTTAAGTTAGATATGTATGCAAAGTGCGGGTGGATCGAATTGTCCCTTGAGGTGACATGACATTTAAGTGATGGATCAGCAGTAGACCCAGCAGGCAGTAGGCTCAGCAGTAGGCCCAGCATGTAGCAGCAGTACAACTCTCACACTCTCTCTCTCTCTCTCTCTCTCTCTCTCATACAACCCAGGTTTGAGTGTTTGAATCTTATATATCATCTCTTGTTTTCTCAGATAAATCACCCTCAGTTGCGGACTGCCTTGCGGCTCAAGAACGTCTTAAACCCGAGCAATGGTTTGCATTTCCACTGAAGTATTGATCCAAAGGGCTGATTTTATGTTTTTTCTGGCCTCGCTAAAAAAAGGCTTTCACCATTCCAAAATAATATGTATGGAGCAACATTCTTTCCTGGGTGCTTTACAGTAGCTTTATTACTCATGGACAGTAGGATCACTTGAGGCATTGCTATTATTTCCGGTAGGACATGTTGATTTTCGGTTACTAGGAACAACAGCTCTCCGGGTGCCGTTTATACTCTATTTTAGTAATTCTACATTACTCCTGCTCTCTCTCTCTCTCAACTTATCCCTTTCGTTTGTTTGTTTATTTATTTATTTATTTTAAGTATACTTCTTCATTTAATTTTTCATAAATAACTAGGTTCTTTGTTTTCTTGCATTATTTTAAAGATATTTTATAGGTAATTTTCATACTAATTGTCTTAGAGGGTTTCTAAAGTAAATTATATCTTGTTATGCACCGAGTTTTCATGAGATGACAATAATATGTTTTTTTTTAACTTCAAAATGTTCCAATAATCATCATGTACCAATTGAAACTGAGATCTCTGTATCCCACAAGGCTGTCGTGGAGGGTTACATTTCAGTGATGTTCTAACCCTCAGTTTAGATACTATGGCATGGGGTTCACTTCCTACGACCAGTCAGCAGCCTGATGCTCGGGATAGCCACACTGCAGCTCTTGTTGGCCATAGAATGGTAGTATTTGTGGGCACAAACGGCTGGAAAAAAAAACAAAAAACAAAAAACTGTATGATGTTCACATACTAGCCTTAAAACTAAAAATTGGTTATGTAGTCTAATTGAGCGTCGACGCTGTACCATTTAAGGTCAAATTCTAGTACAAATATCACTACCTTATCTTCACCAACTACAGTTGCAGTATGACTTTCGCGTGGAGAGGGTGGCATGCCCTTGCAATTGAGTTTCATCCAAGTTTTAGTTTTTAGATCAAGTATGTGTCCATCATTCAATTGTTAAAACAACTTATTTTTTAATTTTTTTAATCGAATTGTTTTAACAAACTTACAATTGCTCTTTAAAATTTACTATTCTTGAAAAACCAAATTTTTTTTTTTTTAAATAGCATTCATGCTATGGCAGCGGATCGAATCACCTCCAAGACACTTCAGAAGATCTCCTTTATGAACAATGCAAGCGTTACTTATATTCAACTGCTGACATTGGAAACCATGAAAACAGTAACGCCGCTAATCTTGTAAGGCTTCTTGCACATCAGGCACAATTACAATTGTTATTGCTAACTCCCTGTCTTTATATTTTTATTGAACTTATGATGCCAGGATGTCTTAGACGAACCAACAGAAGAGGAAAAGAATTGAGACAACTGGCACACCACTAAAAATTCACCACTCTTGAAAAATGTGTCTGTAGCATGTACGTGGGATACTATGATTGAGATAAAAACATATCGCGATATATTTTTTTCTTTATCTTAGTTTAATATTTTTGATAATTTGTAGGTAAACTGGAGCATATATATCTGCTGAGTTAGTTGTTGAAAGTGAGAATGGAAGGAAAGAGGTTGCACTCCCTTCTCCAAATCCACCCAGTTACTTGAACAATGAGATGGAATCAATTATGAGAAATGAGCTTCCCACGCCAGTTGGATAAATCATTGGTAAGTATGTCTTCCTCTATGTTAAACCTTGTATCATTTTAAGCATCTCAAATCATCTGACTGGCCTTTGATAAGGAGATCCATCAGAAACTTAATTAGCCTGAACGGATCAATCGGAGACTGAAAATATTGGATACTTGGACACTACCAAAGAAGGATTATCATGCAGCACCTTGTTTGAACCATTCTACCAGATCCAAACCAAGAGAATCAACGGGAAATTCCTCTCAGTGTGATTTCAATGAGGCTGTAATTGAAGTTCCTTTGGATGAAGACAGCTCTACTATTCATCAAGAGCCTATGACTAACTGGTTAGCTTTGAAGCAAACCTCTGTTGACAAAAATGGGCTTCATGGAAGTTCTTGGCCAATAATTCAGCTGGCAAGGGGCATACGCTGCCATTTGAGAAGAACGCAGCCATGTGGAACCCATTTGAATCTCTGGAAATCTTCCATATGATGCCCCAAGAGCCACATTTCCGGGCTTTAGAGCAGTACTGTGAGGAGTTCCGCGAAGGAATGGCAATTGGTTTTATGGTGACTTTTGCCAACTTGATCAATGACCTTGGTAAGTTACGCTTCACTGATTCTACTGAAGTTTTTCTGGCTAAGTTAAAGGCTCTTCCGCGGTTAGAAGCAAATGGTTTTGATGTCCAATGCCTCCGTTCTCACGTAGAAAAACTGCTAAAAATAAAGTTAAAGGCTCTGCCACTGATTCCTTCTTATAACCCTTTTTAATTTCTTTCTCCATCTTATGCTTGTTGTGGTAGGCATCTAAATCATAATATCTGCATGCACAGCAAGCAGATATTGTCATAGAAGATATGCTTACACAACTTTTTAAAAAAAACAGCATAGAATTCATCACATTGTATATCCTGTAGTTTGCAGGAAAAACAGCAAAAGGTATTAGAATCACATTCAAGGCTTATGTTTTTTTGTGTTTTTTTGTTTATAGATGCTGTAGTTGCTCTCCATACATCAAATCAAATTATATAAAGTTAAGTTCGGTCAATTTTGGTTGTTGAAGTATTTAATTGCTGAAGCGCATGACTGAGATTTCCTTTCTTGATAATGCACTCTTTAAAACTTGAAATTTTCATTGTTGCTTTGTCCTTATTTTTGGTTTTAGAGGCCGTTTAATAGGGTTCATGACTTAAGTTCATTTTTGTAGGCTATAAAATGTCTGGATGCCCGTCTTGAAACCAGACAGAAATACTGTTACACTCACCTTATCTCCACAGAAGCCAGGTTCTTATGTATTGGGAGTTCTTACAGGACAGATTGGACACTTGACTTTCTGATCTCATGGATTTTGAAAAGGTGACCCCCCCTGATAGCGATTTCACGAGTTTTGAAAAACCAAAAAAACCTGTTCTAATTAAAGGTAAGTTTCTCCACTGCATTACATAGTATTAGTTTTTTCAGTCTTCCAGGTTCTTATGTATTGGGAGTTCTTATGTATTCTCAAGCACTTGTAAGCCAGGTACTAAGCCAATTGTCTCACCTTCTGTAATGTTCTGTTTTTTAAACTTCACCAGCTAATTTTCTCCATTGGCAGAAGAGCTCAAATTCTGTAATTTTTGTAATGCTAGTCGATATTATATTGGATTTTTTTTAAAGCTTGTGTATTGTTCTTATTCAAGTGTGTACATCCTTCCTTTCTGAAATACTTGTAGTAGTTCATGAGGAGCTGCTCGCTCTTTAGTTTGTGCATGGAATCCAGTGTTTATAAGAATACTTAATCTTTCTTTTACTAGCATAATATATATACTTCAAACATTGGATCCCTATGAATTTGTTTAAAAAAAATTCAATTAAAAATAAATAAAATAATTCTGTTCTCCACCAAATTAAATTATTTAATCCCAGTGCCAATTACCAACGTCTTTTTCCACCAAATCCATATGATTCACAAAACTTAATTAAAAAAAAAGTAAAAAAATATATAAAAAATATATATAAATAGACCTCCTCCTTCAATTTTCAATTTTTTTTTAAATTCCCATTAATTAATTTATTATCAAAAATGAGAATACAAAGGGAGAGAGAGATAAACAGGATTATATGAGCATTAAACTCAACTTAATTACTCTCAATCCCAACTCGTTATTATTCCATATTTCAATTTTTGCTTTGAACATCCTATCTAGTTAGGCCACCATCATATTCTCTCTTCTTCTTCTTCTTCTTCTCCATCAGTCTCTCCTACCTTTCTCCTTCTCCTCCTTCTTCCAACCTTCACCACCCTCTTCTTCTTCTTCTTCTTCTTCTTCTTCTTCGTCTTCTTCTTCTCTTGTGGTTTTCATGGGGCCAATAAGTTACCAAACCCTCCAACAGTGCCTTTATGGTGATTCACGAACTGCTCTTCCTGCCATACTTTTGAGGTTCTTCTCTGTGAGCATATAGAGGGTCTAAAAACAACTGGGTTATGACACATTTAAAGGCTGGAAGTTAAATAATACAAAACCCATACAAAAACCTCGACATTCAGACAATTGAAACAATAACGACGATTTAATGCTACCTTAACATTAAAGCAAATCAGATGAGCATACAAGCTCTCTGTCCAGTGTGTGGGGTTCTAATTAATGACAGATGCCATTTATCCCACCAAACTAGCCATGCTGCATGTGTCCATGCAAAAGCAATTTAAGTTACATAAATAAAAGGACAAAAGACAGAAAACACGATATGATGATGATGGTGGCTTCTCAGGACTGAGAAGTCGTTGGTGGTGGCGGTGGGGGCCTTTTCAGGGTTAAGAAGTCGTTTGCAGTGGCGGTGGCGGTGGCGGATCTGTCTCCTCAGCTTCATTTTCTTTGAACAGAAAAAAAAATAATAAATATGTATCTCAAACGGAAAAATTAAAAACAAACAAACCTTCAACATCAAAAAAGAATTTCTTCAAATATTCAACTACACATAAAAACATGTAAATAGCAAAGCTAAAAAACCCTGAGAGTGCAGCACTAGAAAGAGAGTCTTTCACCAGGTTTCCCGTGATTTTACTAGTTACTAAGTAGTACATTACGAGACAGCAGCCACCAAAAATAAAAACAAAGTACCATGGAGGAGGTGGCGCTGGTCATCGCACTGCTGCCCTCTCTCTCTCTCTCTCTCTCTCTCTCTCTCTCTCTCTCTCTCTCTCTCTCTCTCTCAACTTACTGATTTTAGGAAACCATACTAATTGATTTCTGGGACATTGGCCGAAAAATTGCAGAAGAAGAAAAAAAAACAAAAGGTTCTATCTGCTCACAGAGAAGAACCTCAAAAGTATGGCAGGAAGAGCAGATAGTGAATCACCAATAAAGGCACTGTTGGAGGGTTTGGTAACCGCCTGAGGCCATTGACAGTGTCCCAAAGCAGCTTGTTGATTTTGCAAACAAGCCCATGATCCTGCATGAGGTACCCACTCCCTAAACTAGAGTTGGATGGAGCTAATGCTATTTTTAACTTTTTGAGTATCTTATCACTTTGTGATCAGATTGAAGCTTTGAGAGATGTGGGAGTGACTGAAGTTGTTTTGGCTATTAACTATCAACCAGAGGTTAAAACACACTGAACTATCGTACCACGCATATATATAACCAGAGTATATCTATACGGCTACACCTCTCCATCAATTTGGATGATTAGTTTGCTAGGAAATAAAATTTAATGGATGTTAATCAAGTCCTTTGATTTTGGTGTTTCGAACGGCTCATATTTTATGGTATATTTATGATTTTATTAAATAAATATGTTTTAATGAAATATAAAATGTAAATAATTAAAAAGATAAATGAAATGATTGTGATCATATTTTATAGTATAATTATTATAGAATATAGTTTAATATCTTCATAAAAAAATGTATTATTTTTTTTATTGATTATGATGTAATAATTCATTATTATTCACATATTTTTATTATTTTAAATATTTATTTTGAAATATTAATTTTAAATATTGTTAGTTAATTATTTTATTAATTATATTTAAGATTTCAATAAATACATATGTTTTAATAAAATATATAATGTAAATAATTAAAAAGATGAAAGAAATGATTGTGGATCATATTTTATTATATAATTATTATCGAAGATATTTTAGTAAATATTTCTTCTTCGCTTTGTGCTAATTACCAAATTCCCATGATAATTACTACTAATTATTTAATACTTTATTTAGAAATTAAATTGCAAATCATCATAATTAAGATAATTCTATTTTGGGATGAGAATATAATCATCACATTGAATGAAAAAACACATAAAAATTTTCAAAATAAGAAAAAAATCTAAAGGGAGATTAATTTTCGCGATGCTGAGGTTAAAATAATATTTAAAAAATTAAAAAATCTTGCAAAAGGGTTTGTAACCACTGGGGTTACTAACCACAATCTCGATGTTAGTATCTTCATAAAAAAAAAATGAATTATTTAATTACTTATTAATTATGATATAATAATTCATTACTATTCACATATTTTATTATTTTAAATATTTATTTGAAATATTAATTTTGAATATTGTTAGTTAATTATTTTATTAATTATATTTAAGATTTAATTAAATACTTATGTTTTAATTAAATATATAACGTAAATAATTAAAAAGATGAAAGAAATGATTGTGGGTCATATCTTATTATATAATTATTATCTAATATAGTTTAGTAAATATTTTTCTTCGCTTTGTGCTAATTACCAAACTCCCATGATTATTACTACTAATTAATTAATACTCTATTTAAAAATTAAATTGTAAATCATCATAATGAAGATACTTCAATTTTGGGATGAGAATTATAATCATCACATTGTATGAAAAAAACACACTAAAATATGTGAATTTACATATTTATTTAATACTTTATTTAAAAATTAAATTGCCAACCATCATAATTAAGATAATTTTATTTTGGGATAAACATTATAATCATCAAATTGTATGAAAAAACACATAAAAATTTAAAATAAAAAAAAAATCTAAAGGGAGTTTAATTTACCCAATGCTGGGTTAATTTACTCAATGCTCATAAGAATTATATCATTAAATATTGAAAACATTTTTTAAAAAAATTAAAAAAAAACTAACGTACTATCACTAAAAAAAATTAGATTTAAAAATAAAAAAATACAAAATACAAAATTTATATATTATTGGATGGAATTCTTGGTTTGTCATAATTACAAAAGGCTATCATCCATCGGGCAACATCTCACTTCTCATTGTCCGCATTCAATTGATTCTTTTCTTTTCTTGTTTTTTATCTCTCAAGAGTGGTGCTGTTCGGTGTTTATATATATATATATATATATATGCATTTAATGAGGCGTGATCTTTGGCCTAGAAACTATGGAGCTTTGTGCCCATACCGGTGGCCATGGCATGTTCATATTAAATTTTTAATATAGTAATATTTTAAGGTATAAATATAGATGATTTATTGATTCTTAGTATCCGTATGGCAGGAAGAGCAGTTGAATCACCAATAAAGGCACTGTTGGAGGGTTTGGTATCCGTCTGAGGCCATTGACAGTGTCCCAAATCCGCTTGTTGATTTTGCAAACAAGCCCATGATCCTGCATCAGGTACCCACTCCCTGAACTAGAATTGGATGGAGCTAATGCTATTTTTAACTCTTTGAGTATCTTATCACTTTGTGATCAGATTGAAGCTTTGAGAGATGTGAGAGTGACTGGAGTTGTTTTGGCTACTGAATGGATGTTAATCAAGTCCTTTAATTTTGGTGTTTTGAATGGCTCATATTTTATGGTATATTTATGATTTTATTAAATAAACATATTTTAATGAAATATAAAATATAAATAATTAAAAAGATAAATGAAATGTTTGTGATCATATTTTATAGTATACTTATTATAGAATATAGTTTAATATCTTCATAAAAAAAATGTATTATTTATTTTTTTATTGATTATGATGTAATAATTCATTATTATTCACATATTTTTATTACTTTAAATATTTATCTTGAAATATAAATTTCAAATATTGTTAGTTAATTATTTTATTAATTATATTTAAGATTTCATTAAATATTTATCTTGAACTGACGCCCTGTACCTAGAAAGGCCATGCCCGGGAACTCACAACCTAAAGAACAAGAATAAAACACCAAGTGGGAAAAATCACAGACAAGACTTCAGAAGAAATCCACATCCATACAGTAAAATATCTAGGAATTGAGCTTCCAGAGACGTAAAATATATAACCATTTATAAAAATACCGCAGCAATTGATGGAGCATCTGATTGCCATGAGAGCCATGAGATACATCCATCCCCAGTATAATCATTGGACTCTTGGAAATCAGAGCCATCGAAGGTGACTGTTCAACTTGCAGAATTGAATTCATGCCACCAAGCTGCAGACCAAATAAAGGGGAAAAAAAAGAAAAGGCATTAAAACACACGAGTGTCAAGCAAAAATTTATTGAATAATTTTAGGCATGCACACCTCGGCATTGATTTTCAAAAGCACATTTGTTATGTATTGGTCATCGACTCTTGTTGGGGCCATGCACTGAGTAACAATGCCAAAGTCAGCAAGACATTTTCGCTTCCAAGGTCCAGGAAAGGGGTTGTGAAGATGATAATACCGGGCTTCCAACATTATATGTAGAGTGTAGCAGAAGAGTGGTAGAAGGAAATCAAACCGTAAATGTCAGAACTCTCTCTCTGCAAGGAGAGAAAGGAGAAATCTGGGAGCACCTGGAAGCTTGGACTTAACCTGCTCAAACATATCTTCTACTCTAGCAATGGGTGTACCACACCTCATAGAAGGGTTCTCATCAAATACATCAAATGGCTGCTCTATAGTCTGAAACCATGAGTAACAAACCTCCATATGGACATCTCAAGTACATAGAAAATTCTTGAATAGTTCAGATTATGCAATCATAACATCAACTTACAATTCCCTTCATATTCCCACACTCGATCAGATCTCTTATCAGCCCTCGTACATCACAACGAGCAGAAAAGTTTACAACTGCCCAGCGATCGACAGTCCATGGCTCAATTAGTTTCTGCCATCATACAAAAAGCAAAAACTCGTTGGCACTGGCATGCTGAGAAAATAATCAACCCAGAGCTTGATAGAAACTAACATATCAAATACATCGTCCGTATCTTGGGAAAAAATCTTCGCCATTACCAACCTTCAACTGCCCAAAATAATTCTTTCTGCATTTAAAGGGAAAACACCCACAGTCATAAAAGACAACAATGCAGCAGCAAAGAGTGCAAAATGAGAAGACGAACAAACCCTAGGAGCTGATAAGACACGTCCATCAATTTGCGTAAATTGTGTGGCTATTGAAACTCCACAAGCACACAACATGGGATCAGCATCATAGTTATTGTATTTCAAGGCCTGAAATAGAGATGGCATGTAAAAAGATGCACTCAATCAAAATATAACAGGTCAGCTAAAACAAGAACAAATACAAACTGACCTCACTGAGAACACTCATTCTTTCTTGAGGTTTCTGTCAATATTTTTCCACAAGTGAAGATCTCTGAAGTGTAGACAATGCCTTGGTGTACCTTCGCAATGACACCAAACCGCAGAGCTGAAAGGAAGCGGCAAAATCACGACTCCAGAAATTATGGAAAACATAACTAGCACAGGAAGGATACTAATAAACAAACCAACCTACCTCTATGGGAAACATAACTAGCACAGGAAGGATACTAATAAACAAACAAACCAACCTACCTCTATGGGAATAAAGTAAAAAATATATAAAAATAGACCTCCTCCTTCAATTTTCAATTTTTTTTAAAATTCCCATTAATTAATTTATGATCAAAAATGAGAATACAAAGGGAGAGAGAGATAAACAGCATTATATGAGCATTAAACTCAACTTAATTACTCTCTTAATCCCAACCCATTATTATTCCATATTTCAATTTTTGCTTTTGAACATCCTGCCTAGTTAAGCCACCATCATATTCTCTCTTCTTCTTCTTCTTCTCCATCACTGTCTCTCCTACCTTTCTCCTTCTCCTCCATCACTGTCTCTCCTACCTTTCTCCTTCTCCTCCTTCTTCCAACCTTCACCACCCTCTTCTTCTTCTTCTTCTTCGTCTTCTTCTTCTCTTGTGGTTTTCATGGGGCCAATAAGTTTTCTTGTCGTTCCAATATTTTTTTAAAAGATTTAAAATAATAAAAATGTGTGAGTAATAATGAATTATTACATCATAATTAATAAAAGAAATTAAATATAATTATACTATAAAATATGACCCTTAATCATTTCATTCATTTTAATTATTTACATTATATATTTCATTAAAATATATTTATTTAATAAAATCATAAATATACCATAAAATATGAGCCATTCAAAACACCAAAATCAAAGGACTTGATTAACATCCATTAAATTTGATTTCCTTGCAAACTAATCATCCAAATTGATGAAGAGGTATGGCCGTATAGATATACTCTGGCAGCAGAACATCACATGCTTGCTACTATATATGCCTGGTACGATAGTTCAGTGTGTTTTAACCTCTGGTTGATAGTCATTAGCCAAAACAACTTCAGCCACTCCCACATCTCTCAAAGCTTCAATCTGATCACAAAGTGATAAGATACTCAAAGAGTTAAAAATAGCATTAGCTCCATCCAACTCTAGTTCGGGGGAGTGGGTACACGATGCATGATCATGGGCTTGTTTGCAAAAATCAACAAAGACTGCTTTGGGACATCATCAATGGCCTCGAGTGGATACCAAACCCTCCAACAGTGCCTTTATTGGTGATTCACTAACTGCTCCTCCTGCCATACTTTTGAGGTTCTTCTCTGTGAGCAGATAGAACCTTTTGTTTTTTTTCTTCTTCTGCAATGATGGGTCTAAAAACAACTGGGTTATGACACATTTAAAGGCTGGAAGTTAAATAATACAAAACCCATACAAAAACCTCGACATTCGGGACAATTGAAACAATAACGACAATTTAATGCTACCTTGACATTAAAGCAATTCGAGATGAGCATACAAGCTCTCGTCCGATGTAGGGGTTCTAATTAATGACGGATGCCATTTATCCCACCAAACTAGCCATCTTTGTATGTGTCCATGCAAAAAGCAATTTAAGTTACATAAATAAAAGGACAAAAAGGCAGAAAAACACGATATGATGATGATGTCGGCTTCTCGGGGATCGAGAAGTCGTTGGTGGTGGCGGTGGGGGCCTTTTCAGGGTTAAGAAGTCGTTTGCAGTGGCGGTGGCGGTGGCTGATCCGTCTCCTCAGCTTCATTTTCTTTGAACAGAAAAAAAAATAATAAATATGTATCTCAAACGGAAAAAAATAAAAATTAAAAAAACAAACAAACCTTCGACATCAAAAAAGAATTTCTTCAAATATTCAACTATATATAAAAACATGTAAATAGCAAAGCTAAAAAACCTTGAGAGTGCAGCACTAGAAAGAGAGTCTTTCACCGAGCTTCCCGTGATTTTTACTAGTTACTAAGTAGTACATTACGAGGCAATGACCACCAAAAAAATAAAAAAAGTACTCCAGCAAATTAATAACAAGCATGCTGTCTACTTCGGCGATGCATGGTCTTTGTCTCTGTCCCTGTATATGCATATAAGTAAGCGATTAACTTTAATAAAAAATTGTTTAAAAAAAAAATCACACCTGTTTCAAACCCAAACCAATGTCCGATCCAATATTTGATCGAGAAAAAACAAGCACCAATATAGAGCAAACCAGATATACCAATAATAACAACTGAAAACCACAAGATGACTTGCTTCGTCTCCTCATATTTTTTTGGATCCTTTAAAAAGAGATAATCGAAAATGTAAAAACCTAAACATGCCACACTACCAAACCAAATTTTTTTAAAAGCAAGCGCTTGACTAAATTTCATCTTGATAGTTGAAGTTTGGAGGCGAGAGGGAGCGAACACGGATAGAGTCCTTCCCAACCCGCATTTATAGAAAAAAATAAAAAAATAAAAAAACAAAGTACCATGGAGGAGGTGGCGTGGGTCATGCTGCTTTGCCGCTGCCTTCTCCCTCTACCTCTCTCTCTCTCTCTCTCTCAACTTACTGATTTTAGGAAACCATACTAATTGATTTCTGGGACATTGACCAAAAAATTGCATAAGAAGAAAAAAAACAAAAGGTTCTATCTGCTCACAGAGAAGAACCTCAAAAGTGAAAGAATTCAATCAGAGAAGAAAGATTGTTGCAATCCTGCACAGAAAATATGGTGCTGGTTGTGTTGTTTATATTGCTGAACCATGAACTATTCAGATCCTAAAAATGTGGCTGTAATCAAGGAGTACATAGGGAATGTGAGCTACAAGATAGCTTAGAGATTAGGACTAATAGAAGGCTAAGTACAGTATTATTCCCCTTTTTTTTACATTCCCCCTCAGTCTCATCTCATCAGATTGAGATTGCCCTGAGCTATTCTTAGTTGTCTTGCTATTACTGGTTTTGTAAACACATCAGCTACTTGGACTTGACTTGGAATGAACCTGATCTCCAATGCTTTGAGCGCAACTCTTTCACGAACAAAGTGGAAATCTACCTCAATATGTTTGGACCTTGCATGAAAAACAGGATTCGCAGACAAGTAAATAGCGCCTAGGTTGTCACACCACAAGCACGGCGCTCTGGATTGGAACACTCCAAGTTCACCAAGTAAGGACTGAACTCAAATGACTTCAGCTGTGGCATTGGCCAGCGCTTTGTATTCGGCCTCAGTGCTTGACCTTGAGACCGTAGCCTGTTTTCTGGAGCTCCATGATATGAGATTTGTCCCAAAGAATACTGCAAACCCACTTGTTGATTTTCTGTCATCTGGGCAACTAGCCCAATCAGCATCGAAGAAGACACTCACTAATTCAGAGTCAGACTTGTTCATTGATAGACCATACTCAGCTGTGTATTTGAGATATCTCAGAATCCTTTTTACTGCTGTTAGGTGTTGAGTTGTGGGTGAATGCAGAAATTGACACACTCTATTTACAGAGAAGGAGATGTCAGGCCTATTCAGGGTAAGGTATTGCAAGGCTCCTACTATACTTCGGTACTTGGTTGCATCTTCAGAAGATAGAGGTTCTCCTTCTGTTCGAGATAGCTTCTCTGTAGTAGTCATTGGTGTAGTAACAGGTTTGCATTTATCCATATTCATCTTCTTCAATAAATCAGAAGTGTACTTGGATTGAGTAAGAACAATACCTGTAGATGTTTTCTTCACCTCAATGCCCAAGAAGTAATGAAGCTCACCCAAATCCTTCATAGTGAATTCAGCATGTAGCTTCTGAAGTAGTTGGTTCATTGCTTGATTAGAGGATCCTGTGACAATTATGTCATCTACATAAACAAGCATGTATACTGTCACATCTTCATGGTTGTAAATGAATAGAGAGGTGTCAGCTCGAGAAGGAGTGAATCCCAACTCACAGAGTTTGGAGCTGAGGCGAGAGTACCAGGCTCTAGGGGCCTGTTTTAACCCATACAGAGCCTTGTCGAGCTTACATACTAGTTGCGGTTGTTGAGGATCCTCAAACCCGGGTGGTTGCTTCATAAAGACTTCCTCTTCAAGAATGCCGTGAAGGAACGCATTCTGCACGTCCAATTGCCGCAAGTTCCACCCCTTTGAGACTGCTAGAGACAGAATAAGCCTAATGGTTGTTGATTTGACCACCGGGCTGAACGTATCTTCATAATCAATGTCGTATCGTTGCTTGAATCCCTTTGCCACCAAACGGGCTTTGTACCGATCAATAGACCCGTCAACTCTTCTTTTAAGGTTGAATACCCACTTGCAATCGATCAAGTTCATTCCCTTCTGTGGTTGAACAAAATGCCAGGTTTTGTTTCTCATAAGAGCTGCATACTCGGTTTCCATAGCTTGTCTCCAATTTACATCTTCTAAAGCATCAATATGATTGATTGGTTCAACAATTGTTGCACCTGCATACCTCACAGTACCATCTTTATACTCATTGATTTGTCGTATGCCATCCCGGAGTCGAGTCCTCATTGGATGTCGCGATACACTTTGATCTGAAGTAGACACATTACCATTAGTGTTTATGGCGATAGCATCAGGACCTGCCATTGCAGGAGCAGTAGCTATAGTGTTAGTGTCAGCAACAACATGATGAGATACAACGTCTCCAAACTCTGTTGCCTGCAAAACAGATTCAGCTTGCTGCTGTAAGGTAGTGTCAGATGAAGCACAAGTATGCACATTAGCCAATTGATCATTCATGGGCATAGAATCATTAGAAATTATTGAGCTGGTTGAAAGCAGGTTGGGTAGAAGAATTTGATCGGATGTATAGTATATGCTAGAGGAAGAAGGATTTTCAGAGAAAGGGAAAACTTGTTCACAAAGATAACATCCCTAGACACATAAACTCTGCCATTGGAAGGGTCTAGGCATTTGTATCCCTTATGCATGTTGCTATAACCTAAAAACACACAGCACTTTGATCGAAATTGAAGCTTATGTGAATTGTATGGCCTGAGGTTGGGCCAGCATGCACAACCAAAAGTTTTCAGCAGAGTGTAATTGGGTTTAGCACCTAGGAGACGTTCTAGAGGAGTGCTAGAGTTTATCACTTTGCTAGGAAGTCTGTTTATGAGATAGGCTGCTGTTTGAAATGCTTCGTCCCAAAACTTCAAGGGCATAAAAGCTGCAGCAAGAAGAGATAAACCTACCTCGACTACATGTCGGTGCTTCCTCTCAGCAGAACCGTTTTGTTGATGAGTGTAAGGACAAGAGATACGATGTGCAATTCCGGTTTGAGTAAGAAAAGAGTGTAGTTTTTTATACTCTCCTCCCCAATCAGATTGAATGCAAAGGATCTTTTTGTCAAGCAACCTCTCAATATGTTTTTGGTACTGAATAAACACACTAGTAACATCAGACTTTTGTTTCAGAGGATAGAGCCAAACAAATTTACTAAAGTTATCAATGAAGCTCACATAATACTTATGTCCCCCAACAGAAGTGAGGGCTGATGGCTCAAGAGGTGAAGAAGATATATTAGTTGATAGAGGAAAAGGTAACTGATGGCTCTTTGCACATTGACAGGCATCACAAATCAAAGTATCTCTATTATTACTAGGACAAGGAAGATTATTGTGATGGACTACTTGTTGGACAACTGCAAAGGAGGGGTGGCCCAGCCGGCAATGACACTGCTTGTGAGAGGTTCTTATGCTTGAGAAGGCACTCTTGGTTGTGGTAGCGACATTGGACGGCAAAGGATACAAGCCACTTTTACTGTGACCTTGAAGAAGTACCTTCCTCGTGGCCAGATCCTTAACAACAAAGTGATTGGGGTAAAACTCAAACATAACATCATTATCGACAGCAAATTGATGTACTGACAAAAGATTCTTAGAAGCTTTTGGAACATGAAGAACATTTTTCAAGTGATGAGTTTGGCAAGGAGTATGAATCTGTGAATGACCAATATGAAAAATGCGCATACCTGAACCATTTGCATCTTGCACCTGATCCTTGTCCCCATACTTCTCTCGGACAGTAAGGCGCTCGATCTCACCAGTGATATGGTCGGTCACGCCTGTGTCTATGTACCAATTTGTGTCCACCATATACCCCGGCGAGGTATGAGCAGCAGCCACAACCTTGGTTTCCTCTGCCTGGTAGGAATGATCAAATCGGTGGTAACATTTTAGAGCAACATGCCCCACCTTGCCACACACTTGGCACTTTGGCTTGTTTGTAGTGTAGTTGTTCGATCCTTGTCCTTGACGCTCGTGATTATTGCGGTTCTGGCCATGGAAGCCGCGTCCGCGATAGCTGCGACCACGACCTCCGCCACGGTAGCTCCGGGTAGTGGAGTTCACTTGCATCACAGCTTGATTCTGTTCCTGGCGCATCTCAAAGGAGAGGAGGTGAGCATATACATCATTAAGGCTTCTTGGTTCGATTTGGTGGTGAGCGATGTCACAATTGGGTCGTGATCGCATCCAAGCCGGTGAGCATATATGCGACAATCTCTTCCTCGAGATAGGGGCAACACCGCGGTGCTCGGTGAATCGACCCAAGGCCTTGACCTTTCCAAAGTAGTGCGCCATTGGCATGCCCTTTTTCTGGATCGTGACGAGTTGGCGACGAACATTCATGATCCGCGCTTTTTGGCTGTGATGCAAATCTACATTCCAAAGGCGATCCACACCTCATGAGATGTGTTTAAGAGTAGCACTTGAGAGACACTTCGGAGTCGGGGATGAGAGAATGGCGGCGAGGATGGCTTGATCTTCTTTGCGACCATATACGTCTGTCTGGGTTGGGAACTGAGTCGTGCCACTCTCGTGGACATGGTGATGATTTTTCGAGGGCTGATGGAGCCATCAACAAAACCCAGAAGCTGTTGGCTCCGGAGGTAAGGCATCATCTGTGCCTTCCAGAGAAGATAATTCTCATGGCCAAGCTTGATATTTATTAAGTGGCCGAAGGGGTTGCGTTTGGGAGTAAACCGGTTATGGTTGAAATCATGGTGCTTGATGGTTTTAGATGAGGGTAGAACTAGTGGTGAGACATTTTGGAAGAAGAAAAGGCTCTGATACCATGAAAGAATTCAATCAGAGAAGAAAGATTGTTGCAATCCTGCACAGAAAATATGGTGCTGGTTGTGTTGTTTATATTGCTGAACCATGAACTATTCAGATCCTAAAAAAATGTGGGCGGTAATCAAGGGAGTACATAGGGAATGTGAGCTACAAGATAGCTTAGAGATTAGGACTAATAGAAGGCTAAGTACAGTATTATTCCTTTTTTTTTTACATGGCAGGAAGAGTAGTTAGTGAATCACCAATAAAAGAGCCTTTGTTGGAGGGTTTTGGTATCACTTTGAGGCCATTGGCGAGTGTCCCAAAAGCGACTTGTTGATTTTTGCAAACAAGCCCATGATCCTGCATCAGGTACCCACTCCCTGAACTAGAGTTGGATGGAGCTAATGCTATTTTTAACTCTTTGAGTATCTTATCACTTTGTGATCGAGTTGAAGCTTTGAGAGATGTGGGGAGTGGTGAAGTTGTTTTGGCTATTGACTATCAACCGGAGGGTTAAAACACACTTTGAACTATCGTACCAGACATATATAGTAGCAAGCATGTGATGTTTCTTTGCCGGAGTATATCTATCTGACCATACCTCTTCATCAATTTGGATGATTAGTTTGCAAGGAAATCAAATTTAATGGATGTTAATCAATTCCTTTTGATTTTTGGTGTTGTGAATAGCTCATATTTTTATGGTATATTTATGATTTTATTAAATAAATATGTTTTAATGAAATATAAAATTTAAATAATTAAAAAGATAAATGAAATGATTGTGATCATATTTTTATAGTATAATTATTATAGAATATAGTTTAATATCTTCATAAAAAATGTATTATTTTTATTGATTATGATGTAATAATTCATTATTATTCACATATTTTTTTATTATTTTTAAATATTTATTTTTGAAATATTAATTTTTAAATATTGTTAGTTAATTATTTTTATTAATTATATTTAAGATTTCATTAAATACATATTTTTTTAATGAAATATACAAAGGTAAATAATTAAAAAGATGAAAAGAAATGATTGTGGGTCATATTTTTATTATATAATTATTATCGAAGATATTTTAGTAAATATTTCTTCTTCGCTTTGTGCTAATTACCAAATCCCCATAATAATTACTACTAATTATTTAATACTCTATTTAGAAATTAAATTGCAAATAATCATAATTAAGATAATTCTATTTTGGGATAAAAATTATAATAATCACATTGTATGAAAAACACACTAAAATATGTGAATTTACATATTTATTCAATACTTTATTTAAAAATTAAATTCCAAATCATCATAATAAAGATAATTTTATTTTGAGATAAAAATTATAATCATCACATTGTATGAAAAAAACACATAAAAATTTTCAAAATAAGAATAAAATCTAAAGGGAGATTAATTACCGCGATGCTGGGATTAAAAAAATATTTAAAAAATTAAAAAAATCTTGGAAGAGGGGTTTGTAACCATGGGATCGGGGTTACTAACCACAATCTCGGTGTTAGTATCTTCATAAAAAAAATGAATTATTTAATTATTTTTATTAATTATGATATAATAATTCATTATTATTCACATATTTTATTATTTTAAATTTTTATTTTGAAATATTAATTTTGAATATTGTTAGTTAATTATTTTATTAATTATATTTAAGGTTTGATTAAATACTTTTGTTTTAATGAAATATATAATGTAAATAATTAAAAAGATGAAAGAAATGATTGTGGGTCATAGGGCCCGTTTGGTTAGAGGGAATGAGAATATGGGGATGGGGAAGAGGAAGGGGATGGGGATGGGGATAGGAATAGGGAAAGGGGATTGGAGATGGGGATAAAAGTAATGTTTGGTTGAAGGGAATGGGGATAGGAATATGAGAGGGGATAGGGGAAAATTTTAGTAAATTTACTTTTGTACCCTTGAGTATTTTAATTAAATAATGTATCTTAATTGTAAAAGAAACAATTATTAAATGCCTCCAATTTTTATAAATAATATTTAAATGAGTTATTGATGTATTTATTTTTTAAATAAAATTTTAAATTAATAATTGACAAATACAATTTAATTATTATTAATTAAAATAAATAAATAAATGTCCAAATTTAGTTATTTTTAAATCACCAAAATTTTAATAAATCTAATATTTTTTTTAAAAAAAATACACACCATAACAACATTTTTAATTTCCACCCAAAAACATTATTCAATCATTAACATATAGCATGTCGTTTTCTAATTTGTAGATGGTAAAAAAAATGGCGTTAACATCTCAGGGCGTCTTTCGATCCCTCCAAAATGAGGGGGATGAGTATGAAGGGGTTGAGGGGTATACAACCCCCCTCAATCCCTTCCCATGTCCCTAGGTGCATGCCCAAACATGGGTATGCACATGCCACAAGGATTGATCCCCAATCCTTGGGGATCAATCCTTGTAACCAAACGGGCCCATAGTTTATTATATAATTATTATCGAATATAGTTTAGTAAATATTTCTTCTTCGCTTTGTGCTAATTACCAAACCCCCATGATTATTACTGTTAATTAATTAATGTTTTATTTAAAAATTAAATTGTAAATCATCATAATGAAGATACTTCTATTTGGGATGAGAATTATAATCATCACATTGTATGAAAAAACACATAAAAAATTTAAATAAAAAAAAATCTAAAGGGAGTTTAATTACCCAATGCTGGGTTAATTTACTCAATGCTCATAAGAATTTTATCTTTAAATATTAAAAACATTTTTAAAAAAATTAAAAAAAACTAACCTATTATCACTAAAAAAAAATTAGATTTATAAATAAAAAATACAAAATACAAAATTTATATATTGGATGGAATTCTTGGTTTGTCATAATTACAAAAGGCTATCATCCATCGGGCAGCATCTCACTTCTCATTGTCCGCATTCAATTGATTCTTTCCTTTTCTTTTTTTTTATCTCTCAAGAGTGGTGTTGTTCGGTGTTTATATATATATATATATATCTATGTTTTTAATGAGGCGTGATCTTTGGCCTAGAAACTATGGAGCTTTGTGCCCATACTGGTGGCCATGGCATGTTCATATTAAATTTTTAATATAGTAATATTTTAAGGTATAAATATAGATGATTTATTGATTCTTAGTATCCGTATGGCAGGAAGAGCAGTTAGTGAATCACCAATAAAAAGCCTTTGTTGGAGGGTTTTGGTATCACTCTGAGGCCATTGTGATGTCCCAAAAGCGACTTGTTGATTTTGCAAACAAGCCCATGATCCTGCATCAGATACCCACTCCCTGAACTAGAATTGGATGGAACTAATGCTAAGCTTTGAGAGATGTGAGAGTGACTGAAGTTGTTTTGGCTATCGTACCAGACATATATAGTAGCAAGCATGTATTGTTCTGCTGCCACCAGAGTACATCTATACGGCCATACCTCTTCATCAATTTGGCTAATTAGTTTGCAAGGAAATCAAATTTAATGGATATTAATCAAGTCCATTAATTTTGGTGTTTTGAATGGCTCATATTTTATGGTATATTTATGATTTTATTAAATAAATATATTTTAATGAAATATAAAATATAAATAATTAAAAAGATAAATGAAATGTTTGTGATTATATTTTATAATATACTTATTATAGAATATAGTTTAATATCTTCATTAAAAAAAATGTATTATTTATTTTTTATTGATTACGATGTAATAATTCATTATTATTCACATATTTTTATTATTTTAAATATTTATCTTGAAAGATAAATTTCAAATATTGGTAGTTAATTATTTTATTAATTATATTTAAGATTTCATTAAATATTTATCTTCAACTGATGCCCTGTACTTTTTAAGGGCCATGCCCGGGAACTCACAACCTAAAGAACAAGAATAAAACACCAAGTGGAAAAAATCACAAACAAGACTTCAGAAGAAATCCACATCCATACAGTAAAATATCTAGGAATTGAGCTTCCAAAGACGTAAAATATATAACCATTTATAAAAATACCGCAGCAATTGATGGAGCATCTGATTGCCCAGGAGAGCCATGAGATACATCCATCCCCAGTATAATCATTGGACTATTGGAAATCAAAGGCATCGAAGGTGACTGTTCAACTTGCAGAAATGAATTCATGCCACCAAGCTGCAGACCAAATAAAGGGGAAAAAAAGAAACGGCATTAAAACACACGAGTGTCAAGCAAAAATTTATTGAATAATTTTAGGCATGCACACCTCGGCATTGATTTTCAAAAGCACATTTGTTATGTATTGGTCATCGACTCTTGTTGGGGCCATGCACTGAGTAACAATGCCAAAGTCAGCAAGACATTTTCGCTTCCAAGGTCCAGGAAAGGGGTTGTGAAGATGATAATACCGTACTTCCAACATTATATGTAGAGTGTAGCAGAAGAGTGGTAGAAGGAAATCAAACCGTAAATGTCAGAATTCTCTCTCTGCAAGGAGAGAGAGGAGAAATCTGGGAGCACCTGGAAGCTTGGACTTAACCTGCTCAAACATATCTTCTACTCTAGCAATGGGTGTACCACACCTCATAGAAGGGTTCTCATCAAATACATCAAATGGCTGCTCTATAGTCTGAAACCATGAGTAACAAACCTCCATATGGACATCTCAAGTACATAGAAAATTCTTGAATAGTTCAGATTATGCAATCATAACATCAACTTACAATTCCCTTCATATTCCCACACTCGATCAGATCTCTTATCAGCCCTCGTACATCACAACGAGCAGAAAAGTTTACAACTGCCCAGCGATCGACAGTCCATGGCTCAATTAGTTTCTGCCATCATACAAAAGCAAAAACTCGTTGGCACTGGCATGCTGAGAAAATAATCAACCCAGAGCTTGATAGAAACTAACATACCAAATACATCGTCCGTATCTTGGGAAAAAATCTTCACCATTACCAACCTTCAACTGCCCAAAATAATTCTTTCTGCATTTAAAGGGAAAACACTCAGAGTCATAAAAGACAACAATGCAGCAGCAAAGAGTGCAAAATGAGCAGACGAACAAACCCTAGGAGCTGATAAGACACGTCCATCAATTTGCGTAAATTGTGTGGCTATTGAAACTCCACAAGCACACAACATGGGATCAGCATCATAGTTATTGTATTTCAAGGCCTGAAATAGAGATGGCATGTAAAAAGATGCACTCAGTCAAAATATAACAGGTCAGCTAAAACAAGAACAAATACAAACTGACCTCACTGAGAACACTCATTCTTTCTTGAGGTTTCTGTCAAGATTTTTCCACAAGTGAAGATCTCTGAAGTGAAGACAATGCCTTGGTGTACCTTCGCAATGACACCAAACCGCGGAGCTGAAAGGAAGCGGCAAAATCACGACTCCAGAAATTATGGAAAACATAACTAGCACAGGAAGGATACTAATAAACAAACCAACCTACCTCTATGGGAATAAAGGTAGGCCGCTTTGGTTTCCCAACATTGATGCATGGCAAATCAGCAGAATATCTCAGCTCTACACCACGAATCTTCACAAAAATAATCAAAAAAACTGTAATTTCAGTAGACTGGACACCACAGTCACTGTTCCCATTCCTCCCACTTCTCTGCTTAGGGGGTGAGCCTGCAAAAATTGAGTCAGTTCCCATGAGACTACTAACAAGCCTTAGACACTTGAATAAAAGTACTAGGAAACTCAGACAACATATCAAGCAATTGAGGACATTGTACATAGACAAGCTAAACCAATTTAATGACTGGAGGAGTCACTACAAAGATCAACTCTACATTTCTAAGACAAGGAAATTAGATTTAGGCAAGGAAGATTGACCAAAATAATTGGTCAGCAGGAAGACTCTGTAATAGCCTGACAAAAAATAATTATACCACCCATCACATAAAAATAAAGCCAACCACAAACGACTCACAATTGCTGATTGCAGGGCAGTTCGCTCAAACCAACAATCTTGTATTCTGTGTTTGAAGGAGCAGCTTTTATCCTTCAATTCTATAGCATACGTTTTGCCTGTCAATGCATGAAAATAACCATTAGGTAAAATGCTGAGACCAGAACAGATAGCAGCTTTTAACTCAATTTCAACTTACTTTTGACCAACCGATTTGATAAGGATCTCTAACATTCTGATTAGCTATGAGAAAGTCTATAACGGGGCCAGGTCTAACTATCATGGTGGTTGAGACATCTGCAAACAAAAGTTAAGGCAATTATTGCTATATGAAAAACAAAGTTAACACACACACACACCCCAATGTACACAGACACCTGCCAAAATGGCCAACTACAATTTTTGTAAGCACTGCATACCAATATTCAATGAGAGACCTCCTTGTGTGGTTCGAAAGCTGGAATGGAAGCCTCTGCGCATCCCAACACTCCCAAATCAGTAAAATTTGACGGATCATTTTGAAAATAGGACTGCCGCACAAGAAGGCAACCCCGGGAACAAAGAGTCAATCATCTCAACCTTTGGAGATTGGGTTCGAACTGATGCCCTGTACCTAGAAATTAAGGGACATGCCCGGGAACTCACAACCTAAAGAACAAGAATAAAACACCAATCATCTCTTATCAGCCCTCGTACATCACAACGAGCAGAAAAGTTTACAACTGCCCCCAGCGATCGACAGTCGATGGCTCAATTAGTTTCTGCCATCATACAACAGCAAAAACTGGTTGGCACTGGCATGCTGAGAAAATAATCAACCCAGAGCTTGATATGAACTAATATATCAAATACCTTGCTATTGAAGTTCCATCGTCCGTATCTTGGGAAAAATCTTCACCATTACCAACCTTCAACTGCCACAAATAAAAATCAAGAAACAGCAAGTCATCCCAAAATAATTCTTTCTGCATTTAAAGGGAAAACACCCAGAATCATAAAAGACAACAATGCAGCAGCAAACATACCCTCAAAGAAAATGTTCAGAAAAATGAAAATTAAAACGATCCTGCGTTCACAGTTCACAGAAGGGTCTTACGATAATCGAGTAAAAATCAACCGAAACCCTCAAATGAAACGGCAAAAGCGTGATATCAGACTCTAAAACGCAAATCCATCGAAAGCATCACTAAAACACCAAAAATACCAAACAAATCTCACTCCAAAGAGACCAAACCATCGAAAAATCTCAACCAAAACCCAAAAACAAGAAAACACTACACTAATTGAAACAAACCCCCCAAAATCAAAACAACTTCATCAAAGATAAAACCCATTCAACCATAAACCATCATCGGAAACCCGAAACCCGAAACCCTCCAAACCCCACAAACTCCAAACAACGCACTCATCTCACAACACCATCAAACCCAAAAATCCACACACAAAGAGCACCATCAACAACATAAATACCCAAAAAAAAAAACTCAGAAAAACACAAAAATCCACAGATCTTTGAGAGAACCTCAGAAACGAACACAGATCATGCCAAAATAAAACGCAGAGAAAGCACCACCGAAACCATAGAAACCCTAACCACATACCTCAGAGAGGATTCCGAGAACCAGAGAACCAATCTTCACTGCAGAGCTCTCTCTCTCTCTCTCTCTCTCGCTCTCTATGGAAACCCACCCTTTAACACTCGCTCTCAACTAGAGCCGCACGATAAAACCCTCGCCATTTGGCACGCGCACGTGCGGCACCCGCTCCCATCCTGTAAATTTTATATTTACCACCCTTTGACTTGCACATTCTTTTTTACCTTCGGTTCTCTGTGTGGCTGTTTATAGTTTTATTTATTTCATGATATTTATAATTTCTTTAAATATTTTTTTTTACTAAAATTGTTGGTGATTATATTATAGGATACTTCCAAATAATTATAACGTACTAAATATAAAATCAGATATCTGTACTATTAATATTACGGTTTCTATAAGAACAGAAAGTATGGGATGCCGGGGGTTCGATGTACTTTGCAAAATCTCTCACCCCAATTGAGCTGTCGAGACTCGAAACCGCGACATCCAACGCTTTGAGATTTGTGCCTAGCTTGTCACCCAGTTTCTTGTTCGACGGTTAGGATTCAGGACAAGTCGCTGTCAGGGGTAATTTCGTCTTTTCGTTCACATGTCACAAATATAGAAGGGTATTTTGAATCGCTTTCATTTGTTAGCATTGTTACGCCGTTAGATCACCTGTCGACGAAATTATCTGAGTGTTTAATGAGCAGCTATAAAACGATTACATGCATGTTACATTATCTAACGACATGTATTTAGGAGATAATGACCATGAGGTGTCATAGATCAGATAATTTCTCATCTGAGGGAAAGTTGCCATCAACGACATGTATTTAGGAGATAATGACCATGAGGTGTCATAGATATCAAATTTTAAGATAATCTAACAATTACAAATGTCGTTAATGGCAACTTTCCCTCAGCTCATTGAGTGTTTAATGAGCAGCTAGTTTTCAAAAATCTAAAAAAAATATAATAATAAATTGATTATAATCCTCTTAAAATAACTAAAATCATTTTTAAAACTTGTCAACATATTTAAAAAAATTTAAAGATAAAATTTACATAGTGTAATAAGTATGATTTCTTAATAAATAGTAAAAGAATGAAGTATATATATTATGCTTAAAAAAAAAGATTAAGGCCCTGTTTGGTTGCATAGTAAATTTTTCTGTAGGAATTTTATTCCATAGGATTCAGTAATGATTCCTACGTAATTTACTACAGGAAAAATTCCTACAGAATTAGTGTTTGGATGTGCGCAGGAATTTTTCTATAGGAATTTTTAAATTTGAAAATGAAACTAGCCGTTAGAGTTTAAAAAAAAACTAGCTGCTTTGAGTTTTTTTAAAAACCAGCTAGCTACCAATCTCTCTATTTAAAAGTCAACACTCTTACGTCATTTGTAAAACTTATCTCTCTTCATCTTAAATCAGTACGTCTCAAACTCTTTTGTTTCAATATGGATCCGGATCAATGGAGAAAGCTTTAATGAAGATGATGACCAATTCATGATCACCATTTTACCAAGTTTTATTTCCTCGTAAGTTCGTAAACTAGGCCTTGTCATACATCAATATTAATGCAGCGATGCATATGTTCAAGAAATCCTTCAAGGTCATAACGCACATTGTAAGCGTGAATTTCGTATGGAGCCTCGTATATTTCAAGCACTTGCTAATTGTTTAAGAGAAAGATTTCTTCTTCGAAGCTCGAATATGGAAAGGATTTTTGATGCCATCTTCTAGCTTCTTTATTTCTCTGCATATTTTGGTGAAAATGATTAACATAAATTGTTGCATAAAGTTTGTAAATTATGTGATAAAAATATATACCTCGAGTAGTGGTGCCCAAACTTCTTCAGTGGCTTCGACCATATTTTTTTCATAATCCCATCCAAAACCACTCAATTCGGTAAACCCCTTCAGAAGCTTGTAAATTTATTTCATCTCTTGCTCTAACGCTTTAACTTGTACAACGGTGCATTTTAAATTCGGGAATTTCGTTACCATGTCATGCAATATTCTATTCCATGCCTCTTTAGTCCATCCATTTTGTGAACGGTACGCTGGAACATTATAGTCGCCTAACAATTTCACTATATGAGCTTTATGACTTTCATTCCATTTAGCCATTGTGTCAGTCTTCTCTTGAGTTGCCATCTATAGTACAAAGCCAAAATGGATGCCATTATTTATAAAATTTCACTATTCACTATATGCAATCAAGCATGACTTTTCATATTAATGTATGTCAAGGCGAGTCTTGTCTCAATTGTGAAGTCAATGAAACAAATAGTGAATGCAGAGAGCAATGCTCCTAAGAAATATACAACTGCAAGCAAGAATGTCTCTTTTGATGCTTGATATGAAAAGACAATTTATTTATTTATTTATTTTGGTTTTGATGTAAAACTAATGTGCCAGGATTATAGATAGATTCAATTTTCAGTATGCGTAATCTTCGTTAAAAACTGATTGTTTCCTCTAAGAACAATGTTAAACCAAGTTCTCTTTGATATTTCCATTTTCAGATTCATCTGATGCTTAATATCATACGTTGTTGAGGTTACTTGAGAGCACTAATTTAGAGGGCTGTCATTTCTACTGAACTGAGTGAATGTGAAATACATGTTCATCTACTTTGATTGTAAAGGCTAATCAAATTCAGATGTGTTGGAATTCAGAAAAAAATTTCAATGATGAATAGAATATGTATATTTCACCACTGCATTATATCACTTAAGGTTTCAGATATTTGATTGAGTTTAGATGTGCCAGACTTTTGCACATTATACTTTATTCACTGCAAGTTGAAATTGTTTTCCATTATCAAAAGAGAAGCCCGGGTTCTATTCTTTCATACTTTAGAATTGTAAGTTTAGATTCTATATCTATTCAGTTTCAAGTGTTTGGTTTTAGCATTTCGTTTCGTCTGAGAGTTGTTTCACAAGTTACAAACTTATAATGAGATGCTGTATCTTGACTTACACTTCAAATCAAGATACAACAACTGGAGCTATTATCAAAGCTCTGCTTATTAACAAGTGAACACTCTGTAAACTGTCTTGAGTATGCTTGCCTTAATATCTTAATGCATTCTAACTCTTGTGGCGTACCATTTTATTTCGCAGCACACACACATGCACTCTCCTATCAAATGGCTTGTTTATTTCCGTATACTTCAGAGCTGTGTAACATCATGGGTATCTTGTTTCAGTGCAAGTAATCCTCAAGTAAAACCAATTGTTTCCTCTAGGACCAATGTTAGACCAATTTCTATTCGCTATTTGCTTTCTCAAGTTCAATTTATGTTTAACATCATACCTAGGTGAAATTCTTTGAGAGCACTAATTTAGAGGGATGCCATTTCTACTGAACTGAGTGAATGTGAAACGCAAATCATCTACCTTTATTGTAAAGGCTAATCAAATTCAATGTGTTAGAATTCAGAAAAATATTTAATAATGACTAGAATGTATATTTCACCACTATATTATACCATTTCATTCCAGGTTTGCCAAGCAGATAGATGGAGCTTTCATTTTGGCATTTGTTTATAAATGGTTGGCTCTTTAGCATTATGTCAGGAACCATAATATGTGAGCAGTGTTTGTTACTATTTGGTTTGCAGGGAATCATCAGGGCTAGGAATTGTTTTCATTTTGAGTATCAGTGACAAGCAGTCATTCATTCAGGGAAAACAAGATTGAGTTTTCAAAGCAATTTTCATTAACAAGGTCTTGGAACCCGGTTTTGGATTATACTCCATGCTGTGTGTTCTTTGTCCACTTAAGTGTTCTTTAATAATGCAAGAAAATAATAAAAAACCTAAGAACCATCAAAATAAACAAACTGATTCATAAATAAAAAAAAACCATGATCACCATCAACACACGGCTTCTAATATAATATCAAGAAAAGGATGGTTTGTTCAACGTCAATGAGATCATAATCGAAAAATTACAAAATAATTAGAATCTCAAAAAACCAGTGCCTTATCCAATGTCAAGGAAATCTTGGTACCATAAACTAGAAACAAAACATCATTAATTCAACCTAAAAAAAAACAAATGAGAACCATCTAAACACTTTGAAAATAATCTCAAGAAATAATAGACTTCATAAACTCAAGCTCAAACCCAAACTAAATCACCAACAATTTCATCACTGTCTTCAAAAACCAATTAATTCATAAAAAAAGAAGAAGAAAGATAAATAATCCATGTACCTCGCAAACCCTCGTTGGAAATTCGCAATGGTGGCACCACGCGTGTTACGGGAACCAAAGCCCTGAAAAACAACACCAACTCAATGATCCTTCCATCCAACAATCAACACAAAAAATATAAAAGTAACAAAAACCCTAGCCAATCTCAGAAGCATCAACACCAAAAGAATTCCCGAGAACCAAGAAAGAGATCAGAGAGCAGAGATCAAGAGAAGTGAAGGACATGGACCGAGATCGCTGGAGAGGATGAGGATGCTCGGGCCGGAAATGAAGAAGCGGCGGCGAGATCGCTTTGCTTTTCTTTAAATATCTTCACACACCTCCGGAGAAGCCACCAGTGACGAGATCCCGATGAGAGGCAAACCGCAGGAACTTCGTTGGCAGTTCCGGGGCCGGAGCGGGTGATGGGAAGAATGTGCCGGAGTCGGCGATGGGAAGAAGGTGTTCGAGCGGCCGATGGGGGAAGAAGGCGTTGGAGCGGGCGATGGGAAAGAAAGGCGTGAGGGACGAGTTCTTTAACCCGAAAAACAAAGGGAGAAAATATTTTGATGACACCTTCTTTTTAAAAATTCTATGGAATCCTATGATTTCACAGTATTTTTACACTATGAAAATAGTAGCCAAACACCTATTATTGTGATTTCCTACATATCACTAAATTCCATAGGAACCACTACCATTCCTATGGAATTTAGTGGTATCCAAACAGGGCTTAAGTATTCTTATAAACACTGGATTCCATGCACAAACTAAAGAGGAAGCAGCTCCTCATGATCTACTCTACAAGTATTTTAGAAAGGATGGATGTAAAGTATGATTTCTTAATAAATAGTAAAAGAATGAAGTATATATATTATGCTTAAAAAAAAAGATTAAGTATTCTTATAAACACTGGATTCCATGCACAAACTAAAGAGGAAGCAGCTCCTCATGATCTACTCTACAAGTATTTTAGAAAGGATGGATGTAAAGTATGATTTCTTAATAAATAGTAAAAGAATGAAGTATATATATTATGCTTAAAAAAAAAAGATTAAGTATTCTTATAAACACTGGATTCCATGCACAAACTAAAGAGGAAGCAGCTCCTCATGATCTACTCTACAAGTATTTCAGAAAGGATGGATGTACACACTTGAATAAGAACCATACTATATTGCACAAGTTTTAAAAAAAAAAAATCCAATATAATATCGACTAGCATTACAAAAATTACAGAATTTGAGCTCTTCTGCCAATGGAGAGAATTAGCTGGTGAAGTTAAAAAAACAGAACATTACAGAAGGTGAGACAATTGGCTTAGTACCTGGCTTACAAGTGCTTGAGAATACATAAGAACTCCCAATACATAAGAACCTGGAAGACTGAAAAAACTAATACTATGTAATGCAGTGGAGAAACTTACCTTTAATTAGAACAGGTTTTTTTGGTTTTTTTCAAAACTCGTGAAATCGCTATCAGGGGGTCACCTTTTTCAAAAATCCATGAGATCAGAAAGTCAAGTGTCCAATCTGTCCTATAAGAACTCCCAATACATAAGAACCTGGCTTCTGTGGAGATAAGGTGAGTGTAACAGTATTTCTGCCTGGTTTCAAGACGGGCATCCAGACATTTTATAGCCTACAAAAATGAACTTAAGTCATGAACCTATAAATTTAGCTCTCATTTTGTGAACACAACCATAAATAAAATATGAGCAAAACCAAATTAGTATCACTTGTTTCTAAAAATGCCACCTTTGGACAGGGGCAAACTTTCTCATTGTGTGAATGACCACCATCTATGAAAATAGTTCATAGATCCAATTAAAATAGAAATTACAACAACAAAAATCGACATTTTCACACCTTACATATCATAAAAAACCTATTCAATTCTCAATCATGTTAAAAAAAAAAAAACACAACTCCATATATTTCCAACAAATCAAACAACCGATTTTCCCACAGTCAATCTGCTCATTGAAAAGGCATAAAAAAACAAAAACAAACAATCAACCTCACTGATGAAATCTCTCGGAGCAAAAGAAACGACAGAAGGATGAACACTTAAAACTGAACGAAATGCTTCAATAACAACCAACCTCACTAGAGAAAGTGAAATCCAATCACAACGCTATCACAGATGCCTTAAGAACACTTACTAGGGTTTCGACCAGGTATCGACCAGGTACGAACTCCATTTCTCCGATCAAACAGAGACAGAGAGAACAATTATTATGGTTTCGAGCATAAGCGAAGAGCTTTGTGGGGGCAGGAATGGAAGGGATAGTATGGTTGCGTCTAGCCGAAGATTCTAAAAATTTGCAAGGCAGAGAGTTTATCGGGATTATGGAAAAATGGTGATCGAATTTCAACCGTTGGTTCATCATGATTTATATATAACATACACAGATATTTATCAACATGGTTCATCATGTCATGGATGTGGCTTCTACCATTCCATAATTTCCATTTGAAGGTTAGGGTTATCTATTAACTGGTGGAGTTAAATCAGGCCTTTCTTATAGTCTTCTTGGCATGCTTAGACTTCAGGCAATGAATTGTAAAAGCCGATGACCTTCACAATGTCACCCAGGTATAGCCCTCTGCAAGTAACCCTCGGGGTTAGACATAGCCTACGATTCAGTAGATTCACGGTTTCGAATCATGCTGTTTTCGGTTCAAAAATTTTTAAAAGGCAAGATTCTTGAGTGGGGTCGGTTTTAGTTCGAGCACTGCTCGATCTTTGGCGATTCGATTCAGCGATTCTAGTTTGACGATTCAAATTGTTCAGGTTTTTTTCGTTAAACTAAATAATTCAATATTTTAAATTAAATGAACACAAAAATAGAAGAATTACTTTAATACAATATTTTATTAAAAAATAAAAGTATTAATAATTCAAAACAATATTTTGCAATAAAAGTACGAAAAAATAAAAAAAATGAGATTAATCTCTATTAAAGGCTCTTTTTAACTTTTTAAGTATTCCTCATTAATTAAATTGTTTTAATAAATTCATATTTAATTTATTACTAATAATTTGTAGTATAATTAATTAATTATAAACTTATCTTCTTGCATGAGTGATGAAAGTTTGGTATAGATGCAGATACGATATAAAAGTCGAGATATAGATGAATCAAACCTAGTCAATAATCAATTTAGTTAATATCTTTAATTATTTATTTAAAAATATCTTTTAAACATGTAATTACTTAATTAATTAATAATTAATGATATTAACAAAATAAAAAAACCTAATCATTCATGACATTATTTATGTTATATATATTATATATATATATATATATATATATATATATATATATATATATATATATATATATGATATTTTGATTTAACTTGAATCGGAGGTTGAGCCGGCGGTTCAACCCAAGCAAAGCTGGAGGTTAAACCACGGGTTCAACACTGGGTTGAATCGCAGTTGGAGCTACGGGTTCCACGATTTTTCAAATTTTTGAAAGCCGGAATCAACCCTTAAGGTTGCGATTAGGTTTTTGACTGCTCGATTGCACGTTTTTGGTTAGAAATGCACACCTACTGGGGGTGACAACCATAAATCCGAGTTAGTAACTCAAAATCGGAGTTACAACAAAGAAAGTTGGTACTAGCAACCCCGATGCCGCAGTGACAACCATATAATGGTATGGATTTCTGAAGGTTCTTTTTTATTATTCATATTTTTTTGGCAGCTATTATTTCTATGGAAAGCCAATGTTTTGAGAATGATGTTGATTTTGATCAGTTTTGGTATTTGATGTCTTCATTTCTTAGACTTGCAAATGCTAACATAATTAAGATAATTTATTTTCGAGATTAAATTTTTTAACACATTAATTTTTTTTTAAAAAAAAATCTAAGGTTAATTACCGCGATGCTCGGGTTAAAAAAAATATTAAAAAATTAAAAAAATAAAAAATCTTGGAAGTGGGATTTATAACCCCGAGATCAAGGTTATTAACCACGGGGTTAGTAACTTCATAATTTAATATTATTCACATAATTTTATTATTTTAAATATTTATTTTGAAATATAAATTTAGAATATATTAGTTAATTATTTTATTAATTATTTTTAAGATTTAATTAAATACATATGTTCTAATAAAATATATAATGTAAATAATTAAAAAGATAAATAGAATGATGATGGGTCATATTTTATTATATAATTATTATTGAAGATTGTTTAGTAAATATTACTTCTTCGCTTTATGCTAATTAACAAATGACCATCATAATTATTACTAATTATTTAATACTCTATTTAAAAATTAAATTGTAAATCACCATAATTAAGATAATTCTATTTTGGGATAAAGTTATAATCATCACATTATATGAAAAAACATATAGAAAATTTAAATTTTTTTTAAAAAAAAATCTAAAGGGAGGTTAATAACCCAATGCTGGGGTTAATTACTCAATGCTCATAAGAATTTTATCTTTAAATATATAAAACATATTTTAAAAAAATAAAAAATAACTAACTCATTATCACTAAAAGAAATTTATATATATATATATATATATATATATATATATATATATATAACCATAACTCCGTGCCCAGGGTTACAAGTTAGAAGGTAACCCTAACCCCGGATTTGAGGTTACATGCTGGGCATCTAAGCCATGCAACCCCGATGCCGGATTTACAACCCATTCTAACATAATTAATTTATTTAAATATTTATCTAGTGAGATTCTATTTTTAAATATCTATTAAAAAATCATATTTATCACACTATGCAAATTTTATCTTTAAATTTTTTAAAATATATTGATAATTTTTAAAAATAATTTTAATTATTTTAAGAGGATTATAATCACTTGGTCATTATATTTTTTAGATTTTTGAAAACTAGCCACTCATTAACACTCAATGAGATGAGGGAAAGTTGCTCAACAATGAGCATCTGTAATCCTTAGACTGATTCTAAAAATTTGATATCCAGCTGACATCTTATCAACTCATTAAACTCTTTACATGCGTATTACATTATCTCATTCTCACTAGTTATACTCACTTATACTCAGTAAAATGGGAACCACGATCAGTCCCATCATCCCTAAAACTATCTCTCATAATAGATATATTATAAAAACAAGACCCACAATTATTTCATTAAATTTTTTTAATTATTAACATTATATATTTTATATTTTTATTAAAGCATTATTTATTTAATAAAATCATAAATATAATTAATAAAAATAATTAAATAATCTATTTTAAAAAGTAAAAGATAAATTACAGCGAAGCTATGATGTGAATTAAAAATTTAAAATAATTTAAATATTTTACACTGTAAAATTGAAGTGAATATTTAAAGATGTTGGTTGTATTTGGTTGATTCTAGTGTATGGTTTTATTTATTTTAATAAAAGTGGTTTATCCACTTAAAAAAAATTTAAAGTTGCTGTCACACAAATGAAATTTGTCCTCGTCGCTCTGTCCTTCAATCATGTGTCATGGAATCAATTGTTGAACAAGCGGATAAAAGGAACTAAGTGAAACGCGACAAAAGTCCAAGTTTAATAATGCATTATGTCAATCTACAGTCTGGTCGTAATGACAAAACCTCTCATCCTAGTATGGGAATAATACCAAAACTAAAGATTGTGCGTCCACTGCAGTCTTGTCACAAGATGTCGGTGTCATTCGCTTGGGCGGAAGAGCAATGACTGCAAATATACAAAACGATTGTGCATCATTCGACTGCGAGATAAGTCTTTCTAACATAATTATTTATTTAAATATTTATTATGTGAGGTTTTATTTTTTAATTTTTTTATCTTTAAATATTTAAACATATTTAAAAATAAAAAAAAACCTATTATCACTAAAAAAATATTTTTTTTATAGTTATATCCCTAACCCCGGGCGACAGGGTTACAACAAAGGATGTAACCCTACCTCTAACAGGGGTTTTTTTTAAAAAAAAAAATTCGTAAAAAATAAAAGAATAATAGAATTTTTTTGGTACAAAATTCAGTGTTATGTATAAAATCTGAAATAAAGAATCTTGATGATATTTTTCTAGTGAGATTTTATCTTTTAAAACTTTAAAACATATTTATCTAGACTTGAAGCAGGAAGTTGACGGCTATAGTTTCTCTCAAGGTTATTAAGAGCAGGGAGACAAGGTTGCCAATTATCTTGGGTTTCTGGAATTTACGTTTTTTAGTATTTTTTGCATTCAATTACTTGTTGTTTCTGTGAGATTGTTCTCATCTGTCAAACTTGTTAAATTCTGCATTTCTTTTCCTAAATGTCATGGATTTCGATCATTGTGGTTTATGAATGATGATAGGTAATACTTGTACTGATTGTTAATGTTTCCATAGAGGAAGATCTCGGAATTTTACTGAATATCATATCTAATTTGATAACTGCTTTTGGTGATTTTCCAAAGTATTTCAGTGAGCTGAATTATTAAGTGATTACTTGATGAGTATTGATTGAGTACGTTTGAATGAAGTATTTCTTAAGTATAACAAATTGAATTCAGTAAATCTTTCCCTAGCTTGCACATAACATATTGAGTCCAACCTTTGCTGATGGATCATACATGAGATTGCAGATTCCACCTAAGGGAAGCATATCATGTTGGAAATAATTAGTTAGTGAATTCATCTTAAGTTCTAAACTTAGCACAAAATAAATAAGGACATACTTAAATTTTTTTATCAAAGAGGATAAAAATTTAGTCTCAAAATAAAAAAATACCGAACATAAAAAGTAAAACTACAACACAGGTTGTGCTTGGGATCATCCTTCTATCCTTCTAGACCTATTTCTCAAAATACAAACCTTATAGACTAATAATGTCAAAACCACCACAGATTTTCCAAGTATTCCACGTGTTATCACTTTACACCAACCGCAAGTTCTAAATATTCCACGCATTCTCCAACAAAGGGCCTTGTCTCCAACATCCTTATTAAGTGTTGTCCATCAGCATTTGCCAAGATCTTGATGCCATTTTCATTTGTGGTGACCGCAAGCAATGAACCCTCTTTATTGAATCTTAGTCGAGGGCTTGCCTACAAATCAAAAGACAAGGAGATTTCATTGTTTAAGGACTTTGAATAACATGAAGAAAGACAAGCTCAAACGGCATGACTTTACTAACAGTCAAACCAGCATCTGCATCTATAGTCAACAATATATTGGTATTGTCCATATCCCAAAACTTGATCATGAATTCATCTCCAGCAGCTAAGAAGCGATTCCTCGTTGTATCAAATTGTACGAAACCGAAAGAATGTTTCTTTAAGCCATAATAAGTCCTTTTAATGGATCCTTCAGTCTCATTCCACTCAACCAAATGCGACTCACCATCCTTACTAGTTCCACAAGAAAAAAGCCTGCATGATGGTATACAAAATGAAAAACAAACATGTGAACAAATAGTCAACTCTTGCAAATTTGTAATTCAAAGATCAACAAAAACAATTGCATTACTAAGAACTGGGTTCCAAGTTTATAAACAATTGTTATCAAAATTCACACAGAACCTCACCTTGATCCATCTGCACTATATGCCATGGTAGTACACCAGTGCCCAGGAGCATCGTAGTCAACTCTAGACCCCATACAATCATAGAGCCATGCTTTGATTCTTCCATCGATGGCTGTGGAGAAAATGAACTGCGTACAAAACCAAAGTGAGTGACATCAAGAAAAGATTGCAATCGTTTGAACTCAACAGGCCTCCTTAATCTAACGTTAAACAACTGCCTACAACCAACGGAGAAGTGTTCAAAACAAATTAACAAATTAGACTAACATGCACTAATATAAAAAAACAGTTAAAATTCAAGCTAATGAAAACATCTTCAGAGTCTAAAGACAACCTGAATATTCTCCTTGTAGTGAGGGCATACAAAATATACAGGAGCTTCATGACCTTCAAATATACACAGCTGTTGTCTTATTGTGGCATCCCCCACCTATATATCACATGCAATTGGTATCAAAGATAACAAACGTACCCATTCAATAAAATCCTTCACATAAAGATGAGTATCAACAAAACTAACCTTAATAGTTTTATCATCACCACAGGTGATTATACATAAAACCTTGTTGGGATGTGAAAAGGCAATGTCATTAATGTTGTGTATGGCAGAATGAACTCGCTCTGATAGCCCACAAGTGGTATTAGAGCGAGTTTTTTTGTTGGCAGGATGAACTCTGTTACAAAATTCGATGTGGAAAGGTTCAATGGAACTGGGAATTTTGGATTGTGGCAGCAGAGGGTAAAGGATTTGCTAGTACAGCAAGGGATGTTGAAAGCATTGGAAGAGACAAAGCCTCAAGATTTGGAAGACCAAGTTTGGTTGGATTTACAAACAAAAGCGGCGGCACTTATTCGGTTGTGTTTGGCGGATGATGTTATGTATCACGTCATGGATCTCTCGTCTTCGGTGGAGGTCTGAAGGAAATTGGAGGGTCGATATATGTCGAAATCTCTGACAAATAAGTTGTATCTGAAGTAGAAACTGTATGGCCTGAAGATGCAGGAAGGTGCAGATCTGGTACAACATATCAATTTCTTCAATCACACCGTCAGTGATTTGCAGAGAATTGAGGTCGTAATTGAAGATGAAGACAAAGCTATGATTTTGCTGTGTTCTTTACCGCCTTCATATGAGCATCTAGTGACTACACTCACATGGGGGAAAGATACGCTCAAAGTAGATGAGATCACTCACGCGTTGTTAGCCCACAATCAGTGGAAGCAAAAATAATGCTCGAAGGTTCTCAAAGCGGAAGTGTTGTATGTGAAAGGCAACCGGGAAAGCGGGAGAAGGCGGGGGAAAGATGGTTTCAGCAAAAGGAATCCCAGAGTTAGAAGATCTATTCAATGTTATAAGAGCCAATAGATGGGACATATTAGGAAAGACTGTCCAAACAGGAAGCAACAGATTGATGAAAGGAACAATAATTCATCACAGTTTGCTAATGTGATCCAACGCGGTGATTCAGATTGTAGTTATGGGGATCTGCTTTCAGTTTCATCATGTAAACCTCAGATTCATGGATTTTGGATACGGGATGCTCGTTTCACATGACATGGAACAAGGACTGGTTTGATTCATACAAATCGAGGGATTTTTGGTTTTTGTCTACATGGGCAATGATAAAAGCTTGTAGCTATTCTTTCGAAAAAGGGCAGATCAAGATTCGGATGCATAATGGTGTTGTTCGGACTTTGTGTGATGTTCGACATGTTCCGAATTAAAGAAGAATCGATTTCTTTGGGTACTTTTGCATGGAAAGCGGTTTTGGCTATAAAACCGAAAAAGGATTGCATTGCGGTGAGTAAGGATGGTTTGATAGTGATGAAAGGAGAAAGGAGTGCTAGGAATATCTACACAGCGATGGGAAATACGGGTTGTAGGTGGAGTTGTTGTTGCGATTACAAAAATCGGATCAAAGGCAATCACTACAGGGAAGTTCAAGCATTGCTTGGACTTGATCAATGTCTCTAATGCTAAAGAGACATGGCACTCAACCTATTTGGAAGATAAGAAGCTCCCTGGTTTATATCTTCATGGGTATATTCGCCAAGGTGGAGATTGTTGTGTATGACTCATATACACAAGTAAACTAGCAGATGTGGGAACGGGTGGAGTGGGCGTGATAACATCCGTCATATTGTGGGAGCATCGGTTTGATAGGTTGAGTCGGGGAAACGCCCTGATAGAATACTAAGGGTAATTTGTATCTTGTTAGGGATTATGATTTGATAATCTTGTAATTTGTATCCGGATAGGTTTAGAATCTGGATATGTTTAGGATCCGAGATAGGGTTAGGATCCAAATAGGTTTGTATTTGGATAAATTTAGGTTTTTACTTATAAATATTTGTAACCCTAGTCTTTTGACTCAACCGTGAGGAGAGACAAGTGAATAAGAGGATTACGGCTGCTCCACCCCCGAGGACGTAGACACATTGCCGAACCTCGTAAATCTTGTGTGCTTTTATTGTCTCATTGCTCTCTTGATTTATGATTTCAAAAATTAATATGCATCAGACCTCCATTTGCTGCCTTAATTCTCCATTAGATAGAAAAGCATATATATGGACAATATGTTGTGAAAATGCAACACCTAGCAAAAAAAAACAAATAGTAGATCTTAGCATAGGCAAAAGAAATCACAGTACCATAAACAAAAATCAATTGCGATGACGAGAAGCCTGCAAAGGATAACTACATCAAATAAATATGTTGTGCTATTAGCTTTACCAAGGATAGATCCATCAGGACTCCATATACATCGATTGACATATACTGTGGCATCATTCACTAGCGTTGCCTGGAAATTTATCAAACCAGCCAATTAGAGGGGAATTAAGAATTATTAGAAATACAGGACATGATCATGAACATGGTATTCCATTATAGAAATAATCGAGTTCAGTTTGGTAAACACGCCTGTAAGGTCCTTGAACAAGCCGTTATGTCCCAAACCTTGAATGTCCTGTTTGTTATCTTCTTACGAGATCCAACTTCCCATATTCCGATGTCACCAACAATTGTTCCAACTAGATGTTATCAAAATACAAAATGCCAATAGAAGAAGAAAATCAGTAACCATATAGCACATTAGAGCATGGTTAACTCAAAATTGAAACAACAATATTTTCATGAGACCCAGTGCCAAACAGCTACCTAGAAGTATTGTCTGTTGAATGGGATGAGAGTCCAAGCTTGTAACACTAGAGCCCTGGTAAAGTGTCCGTACAACAATTCTAGGAAGATCATCTTGTGAATAAATATTAGTTGGGTGAGACGGACCAGAGAGAATAACCTAGAAAATCAACCCAATTACTTAGTCTTCTAGGGAAAGTTTGTATGGAAATTCAACATAAAAACCAGTGCATGAAAAGAAGAAGTCACTGCATATTCTGGAAGATGTCTTTTGTACTCCAATACCACATCAGAAAATCCAGTGCGCGTTTTCTTCATTAAGCAAAGACTTTGAGATCCTTGACAAGTATCTCAACAGCCTTAGCTCGATCATGCCTGCAAGGTAACATGATCTATTAATCATACACCTTAAACAACCTACAAGTCAATCATTAAGTAGTCCACCACAAGCATAACAACTCACCTATCCAATGCTTATAGATATTTCTGCTTCCTTATCTCAAAGAATATCTTCATAGAGTATCGATTGTCTTCAACCTCTGTGAACCCACAGAGACACTTTTCAACCTCCTCCCACTCCCCCGCAAAACCTGATCCTCAAAATGCTTCATATTAAAGTAGAAGCCTGACTCTTGTTCCAACCTAAAATTCATTCATTTGGACACCAACATAATTGGAAAAAAAAAACAGACCAATGAACACATACCAGTAAAGTGTTCAGTCTGATTGAAGCAATGCAATATATGAGATTTTAGAGGATGTTTTTAATAAAACAGTTGTTTGTATATGAATCAGGTTTCCAACATAAAGCCCCCATTTTTTTAGGCATTGCAAAAAAATTCACTCACTTGTGAACAGTATTTTTGAACTTCTCTTCATCCAAGAATTGCAGAATTAGGAAAACAAGCTCCCTGCTCAAGGAAGACATGGTACCGGGATTCCCTAAACACTCCCGTTCAAATGTTGGTTGTAGCTTGAAGTGCGCAATGAAACAAATGGAACAAGTTAGCCCACCAATTCATGCCAAAAAACAGATTTTTGGTGATTGGGCCAGAGAAATGAACCGACCTTCCTTTATACCTAAAAAAACAGATCTTCAGCATCTCAAGGCAATGAAATCACTAAATTCGACAAATAAGCTCCAAGATCTGAACTCATTAAAAATGAAACTTTACCCTAAATATAAAAACCAGCTTTAAAATTCTCAAGTTTCCCGAAGAAGTTTGCAAGCGGGTTCTAAGAACCTGGATTTGCTGAGAACAGCGGCGAAGCCGGTGAAAAGGACGAGAAGGGCCATGGTCGAGTACAGGGCACGGGAAAAGGATGTGAAGGGCCATGATCCGCTGAGAACCTGGATCCACTGCTGTTAGTCTTTATTCTGCCTTCTCTCTTTGTCTTTCTCTCTCACTTCTATGTCAGCCATACTAGTATCAGCTGGTAAGGGAAGGGAAGGAAGCAGGATCACAAAACCAGAAAAAGGTAAAATAAATAAAGGTAGAAACATTACTGTGCAGATGAGCAGAGGGGAGATGATCGTGGAGCAACGTACACATGTGAAACATGCCAAAAGATCTACACTTCGGAGGTTTGCATTATCACTTTAGTAAAATAGAAATCTTTCATGAGGTTTGTTTGTGGAAGCTACTTACTAGGTCTGTTTTTGTTTGTAATGTGAATAATCATATCAATTAATGCATAAGCAAGCTTGTTTCATTGTGTTCATTGCATGACTTTAGTCTGATGTGTTGCCTTCGTTCTTTGCAGTTGCCCCTGTTTACTATGCCCATCTCGCAGCAACGCAGATGGGTCAGTTTATGGAGTTCGATGAAATGTCAGACGTCTTCAAGCCATGGTGGTGCCTCAGCTGCAGGTGATGTCGTGGTACCGGAACTGCCCCGGCTGCATGAAAAACTCAGCAGTTCCCTGTTTTTCTGCTGAATCCTGGTTAATATTTATAAATAAAAAAAACCTATTTTATTTGTTGAATTTTTTTATTGTTGTTGTTTTTTTTTTAAATTTTTAGTAATTTATAATGTATTATTTTTTTATATTTATATATAATTAAAATTACAAAAATATATATTATATTTATGACCAAGACAACCCGGTTCGAACCTGGTTTGACCATTGACCCATAACCTGGTTTAAGGCAGTGAACCGTTTGAAGAGGAAAAGAGTAGCGTAGGTATGATGCCTGAAAAAAAAATACATGCTGGTAAAATTATTTAACTTGTTCTTACAGAGAAAAACTAATATCTTGGTAAGAAGAGAAAAGCTAAAATCTTGTAACATGAGTTTATGACACTAGAGGTATGGTATGAATCTAAGGAAAGGAAAGAAGGACAGTGGCAAGAAAGTTGTTCTCTTAAGACTCTCTTGAGTACTAAGTACGGATTTTTAAAATATGAATTCTTAATCTAATTTAGTTTTTACTAGTTTAATCTCTGCAGTAGCTTTAATGGTAAAGTAGTCTTTCTAATTCCACTTTACTTCAGTAAAAATAGCTCTTTTAAATTTAGATTTAAATTCAGTCTTCATTTTAGTTGTTGTTTCAGTTTCTACTATAAATAATTTAGTATGAAAATTAGCTATCATTATAAGTTTTCTTGGGTTTCGCTACGGCAATAATCCATGGAACTAGTAAGGTTATCCTTAGTTTTTATTCCTGTCTTTATTTCAGTTTCTACTATAAATAATTTAGTAAGAAAATTAGATATTATTATAAGTTCCTTTGGGTTTCGCTATGGCAATAATCCATGGAACTAGTATGGTTATCTTTAGATCCAAATTCATTCATTTTAATTTCTGTATTTATAATTTTATAATTATGTCTTTAGTCGAGCTATATAATTATATTAGAAATATTTATCTTTATAAATATGCCAGTATATGTTAGAAGTAGATTTACAAAACTGAATAAATTTATGTTGTCAATTAGATTTATTGTATCAAATCTTAAGAGAAATTAGGGATAGATATGAAGAATATGGCCCCTACACCACGGAACCATTAAATTATAGTTTAGAATGATCTTAGGCTCCCCTCCTATAATATTTCATTGACTTAGGTCGGTAGATTAAGACTAGTAAGTCATTTAGTCTTAAAATTGGTATCAGAGCCTGTAGTTATGTTATTTCCCTTAGATATAATTAATAGTAATCCTCCTTGATTTGTAGAGCCTTATTTAAAATTAGTTATAAAATATTTAACTAGAATAAATGTTAAAATAGAAGATCAAATTAGATACAGGTTTGCACTTTGGTTATTAACTGTAGAAGATTATTTAGAATTAAAATTTAGATATTTAAATGAATCTGAAGAATCTATTCTAGTAATTAAATATACAACAGATAGAAGAGGTTATATTAGTAGGCATATTATGTGGATTAAAAGAAAATTTTATTTTCTTGAAGAACATAGCACTAGGATGGAAACATTAGATATGATGAAAAATAATTTAATTTCTGAATACAGTAGTATCAGTAGTAGCTTTTGTTGAAAATGTAGTTTCTTCTAAATAGTCCAATAGAAATGGTAGACTTATTTTTGGAACCTCTTAGGAAATTTATTGGTGGAATTGTAAAATTGGAAGATCAAATCAAAGGTAGGAAAGCAATATAGTTAATAGAAATTAAAGGATATCTAAGGGCTAAAGCAGAATTAGAATTAAGATCAGAAAGCTTTGTAGAACAAAGAAAAGTAAAAATAGTAAATAATGATATTAAAATACATATAATTTATGTTAAGTGGAAGGAAGATAATCCGGAAACATATTAGAGTAATCTTAGAACTCTATTTTTATGGAAAGAGAGATTAATTCGCAAATATGAGAGCATTGAAGTTTGTTATGCTTGATGGAAGTTGACATAGAATACCTAGATTTATCTTTACCTAAGGATTAGAAGAAGAAAGTTAGTATAATTAAAGAATTTAGTTTAAGTTGTTATTTTGACAGGAAATTTAACCATGTAGTCCATAGTGAGAACTCTCAGTTAAATAGCATCGTAGACATGTTAATATCTTTAGGGATTGGTTTAGAAAAATTCGATGGACAAATGCATAGGATAGATACCCATATTCATAGTAGTATAATTTCTAGAAACAAAATATTCGGAGACTTAGTAAATAATATAGATTATATTAGGCAACAAAATAATGAATTAATAGGAAAACTAGGACAAAATAATTCCCAAAGCATTTCAATTTTATCAGATGATGTTAGAAAATTACATAGCAAATATAATAAAATTAGGAAGACGTTGGAAGAGCTTAAACACTTAATCTTTACATAATGAGTAGTGGAATAAATTATTATTATAAAGTATTAGAAGAAACAAAAAAGTACCAGGTGACAGGTTGTAAAGGATATAGTGATTATTCAGCGTCGAGAATAGTAGACCAAGAGTTAATTAAGCAGAACAATACCATGATAAATTTATTAGTACAAATCATTGATAAAATAGAGCAATTAGAACATAGGCTTAAGTTAATAGAAGAAGAACAAGAAAATAGTGCAAATATAGACTCTTTAATTACTCAGATTAATAATTTAAAATTAGGAGATAGCCATAGTAACAATATTAGGAAAAAAGAAAATGGTAGCATCTTATTTGGAAGGAAATGAATATTACACCTTTTTAGTGGAAGTAGTGTAACTTTAGGAAGCACATCTAGAAATATAACTAGGGAAGATAGTCATGTAAGTAGGCCTTCATTCTTAAGTAAGATTTTAAAAAATAAAAATAGGTTAAATGTAACTCTAGAAGAAGTAGTTGATGTAGAAAGAGATTTAGAAATTTGCCATAATCATCAAATAGAACTTTTAAATCCTAAAATATTGTATCGAACATGTAATCTTAGTTTTAATTCTCAATTGATTAGGATAAATAGAGAAGAAGAGATTTTGGAAACTACTGAAGAAGTAAGAATTCCTTGGGTAAGTTTAGAAAGTATAAGAAAAATTAAAGAGTCAGGTAAAAAATTAGTTCATTTAGGTTTGATAGTTGTAGGAATTAGAGGGTTTATTAGGAAAGAAATACAAGGTAAGGTTTTGATAACATTAATGGATAAAGGATGGCAGTTTGATGCTAAAAAAGCATTAATAGCAGTAATAGAAGTAGATATGAGTTGTAATTCAGGTTTATTTTATTGTAGTCCAGATTTCTCAATTAGTGTAAGAGATTTAGATTTTATAGAAATAGGAATCCAAGCTAGAGGATATGAAAATTTGGTTAAACATAGCAATTTTCTCATAAATATAGGATTTATGGGGAAATTAACTGATACAATTACCACTATATCTAAGTTAGATGTTAATGGCATAGTTACTGCAATCAGTAGTAGAGGTGTTAAGATGATAAAACCAATGATAATTGATTCTTTTGAGTTTAATGGGTTAGAATGGAATCTTAGTCGAGGATTAGAGAAAAAAAGTGGTAGTTCCAGAAACTTCATTAGTTTATAAGGATAGGAATAATAATTATAGCATTAGATTTGGTAATTATAGAGAAGCTTTAGTAGATAATAAAAACTCCAACTTGGAAACAGAATTCAAAAACATAGATGACTAGACTTCCAGAAAAAACAGTAATTGTAGGTAGTGGCATAGAATTATTAGAAGAAGAAGTTTTAAGGTTATAAATAGAATTGATAGAAAAAGGACATATTTTAGAAACAGGTAGCTTAGAGTTTAATGATAGTAAAGAATTAGTTATAGTTTATGGCTCTCCAAAAATCTCAAAATTAGACGTAGCTTATGATCCTCCAGAAATCTTAGAAAATACAGTTACAATCACACCATTTGAATTTATGGAATCCGGAGTAGGAAGTAATAATAATCCAACAGTAGCACAACCCATAGGCAGTAGTAGCAGTACGCTTTTATATGGAACTTCAGTTTCAGCAACTAGTGGACAGCCTAGTAGAATTCCTTACATTAGTTATAACACATAAAATGATGTTAATGATAGGAATAGACCTAGAGGTAAAAGATTAGAGTTAGAAACAATAGATAAAAAGTTATTAATTGATGATGGTAGATTACTTAATTTAACAGCACATGACCCTCAAAATGGGGCAACAATTATAGAGATATGGAGTCAAATGGTTTGTAGGAAATATGATGAGTTAGATTACACTAAAACACAGGTAGAGATGTATAGTTATTTAGAAAAATTCTTAGGAGAAACAACTAGAGCAGTATGGGAATCATATAAAGTAAATTATCCTCAAGATTTTACTAGAGATTTAGAATTAGGAGATAATCCTTATAATTTTGTTAATAAGATTAGGTTATTACTTTTAGGAGATTCACCCAATGCAAATTACGGTAAACAACAGGTAGAAACCATTAGAAAAGTAGAACAGATATAGATTAAAAACTGGTCTTATATTAAACCTTTTTTATTAGATTTCATGTATTATAGCTGTATTGCAAGATGTTTTTATGACAAGACAATAGGAGATAAGTTATTCATGAAATTACCAAATCCCTTAGGAACTTTAATTCATAAGAAATATAAATAGTTGCAAATTTCGCTACAATTAGATAATGTTTCAACTAGGATTAAATTTGTTGTAGAACAATTTGTTGAAAAATGCACAGAGATCTAGATAGCTAAACAATTTGAAGGTAAAGGGGAATATAGTTTTTGTAGAAATATTTATACACCCCAACAATATGATAAAGAATTTAGAAACACCAGTACCTTTAGTCTTAGAAACACCAGCACCTTTCGAACAGGGGGAAACATCATCTTTAGATCAATTAGAATTTTTTATTACTAAAGCAGAATTAGATAACTTAGAATTTGGTAACTTAGCGGACTTTATTCTTTTAGATGAATAGGGATTGCAAGCACGATTGGATTAAGAATAGTGGTAGTAGTGATAAACCTTGTAGTTTTTGTAATTTATACCCTTCCTTGAAATTAAGATATAGATGTAGCCTTTGTCTTAAGGAAAGTTGTAAGTTGTGTTTAGTTGATAAAAATCAATTACCACCTGAATCATCTTTTGTAGAATTTAATAGGATAAATAGATATGAAACTTTAGAATTATGAATTTTATACCTAGAAAATGTTATTAAAAATTTTAATGAAAGATTAGAAAAATTAGAACATGGAGTTAGATAGATCAATTCTTTTAAATCATCTAAGAATTAGTGAAGAAGTAAAAGATACTTATAGGGCTATTTGGTAGATCACGAGAAAGAGAAGCACTTAGGAATAATAATAAACTAGTTGAAGTAGCAGAAATAATAACTGAGGAAATTAATGAAGTTGAGAAAGTAGTCATTGAAGAAGTAGGAGAAAAAAAAATTAGTAGAAGAAGTAATTGAAGAAGTAGTGGATGATAATAATAAGTTGCTAAAAAATATTTTAAGTAGTGAAGTACCTCATCAAGTAATCTCTCTTGTTTATAGTATAGAATTCCTTGTAGAATATAAATAGATGATTGGAAATTAGATGTTATAGGTTTAATTGATACAGGATATTCAAACACAATTTTAGATGAGAAGCTAGTACCTCCAGCCTATATTAAACAATTACCACTTTCACACCAATATAAAGCTGAACAGATGGATGGAAAACTTTTTACTAATACTCAACAATTAGCACCTTGTAAAAATTAATTTCTTTAAAAATGAAAACACCCTTACTAATTATTTTCATTTTAGAAGTAACATTAGCTTAAGAGATTTTCAATTAAGAAAAACAAAATTTATCATAGGATTAAACATTTTAGTTAATTTCTTTCATGGTTGTACAATTACTTCTTTAGGAATTAGTTTCCTAGGAGTTCCTTTCCTGCCCTTTATTTCTGAATTCTTAGAAGAACGTGAGAGAACTTTATGGTAAGTTTTCTTTCCATTCTGAAAGATTAATTGTAGCTTGAATAATAGAGAATCCTTCAATGCAAATACAGGCTTGAACATCATAATGAGTTGGACCTTTATACTTGGTTAAACAAAAGCTGAGTCCATTCTGTAAAGGAAGTGTGGATGAAGCCATATCCTGGAGTGCTTCTACCATTGTGATGCACATGGCATGTTTTTCAGAGAAAACCATCTTCATGATTATAGATTTTATTGGACTTAATACTTATGGAAATTTTTCATATTTTCCTCTTTCATTTTTACTTCTCTTTCCCATTCTTTTTTCAAAATTTCTTTTTCAATTTTTTCTTTTTCCCAATTCTTTTTAAGAGTGTCCAATTGTTGTTGAAGATCACTTACCTCACTAGCAAGAATATGGTATATCTGCTGTAAATCAAGGAATGCATTGAAAGATTTTGGCCTTAAGTTGGGGTCACTCATTTGGGATTTAAGGTTTTTTGAGTGGAGGTAGTCACAGAATTGGGTAAGGATTTTTGGGAAGGACGGATGACGATTATTTGCCCAAAGATTATCAATATAATTTCGTTCCTGTTGATCCAACATAAGATTCAAGGGCAAGTTGAATGACATGGGGGAACCTAATGGATAGACATTTAAGCTAGTATGTGGATTTTTTAGGATCTAAGTTTTAGCTCCTGGAAAGGTTGAACTCTTAGCCAAAGTTTGCTCAATCTTGTACAAATACAAACCAGATAAGTATTATAACTTAAATTATTTATTCTTAAAGGTAAGGTTGCTTAGTTGTCACATTAGCTCATAACTCAAAGGAACTTACTGGTATTTGCAATCCCTGTTATGGCTAATATGAACCAACTAAGGGTTGGTAAAAGGAAACTTCGCTTCCATATTAGTGAAGATACAGAGGAGCTTACGGGTCTGGTAATCCCCATCTATCACTAAGCGTATAGACAAGTAAAGGGCTATACTTACAGTGCTTTATTTAAAAAAGTACATCTAGGCTACATTATCTACAAAAGATAAGATTTTAGAGAAATTAAGGAAGTTTTTCAAGTAGTTGTTTTAAAAATATACATCTCGATAACTTATCTGAGAGACTATTATCTTTACCTTTGATGTGTTCAAAACTTACTTAATTTGTAATTACCATTTAAAATCCTATTTTTAAAAGCTAACCATTGTCGTTGGCTAATTCTTTTACTATTTTTATTCTCAAAAAACTTGACTATCGCTTCACAATCTGTTCTAACTAAGATTTCTTTTTTATTTATTAAAAATAACCTAAAACTATCTAAACCATATCCTACTACTAAAACTTCTTGATCTATGCTATGAGTTGGTCATGTTTCTCTATATTTACCCCTGTTGTACCTACATATTACTTCCTCTAATTTAGATGCATATTTATTGGGTTTAGCCGTAAGAACTGCGCCCCATCCTAATTCACATCCATCTATTTCAATAATTAAATAATCACTATCTAAAGGTAATTTTAAATCTGGTAAATGTCTAACTATTTCTTTGATTTATCTATTTGCCTATCATCTTCAATATTAAATTTCTTTACTCCTGTTAATGAACTTTTACTATAAAGAGGTCCTACCAACTTACCAAGTTTTTAATGAAAGGTCTAGCATAATTGACTAATCCTAAAAATTGCTGTAAAGCTTTAACATCTCTAATTCGCGGAGTTTCTAAAATCTTTTTAGCTATGTGAGGCTGTAATTTAATCTTCCCGTTACCTATTTCTACTCCTAAAAATTTTATGTTACTTCTAAAAAACTGTGCCTTTCGTAGGCTAACTACTATTCCATTTTTTAAAAACTCACTAAGAACAAGCTTTAAATGTCCTACATGTTCTACTCTACTTTTGCTATGAACTAAGATATCATCTATGTAAACATAAACAAATTCTTGATATTTCCCAAAGACTTGGTCATTTTTCGCTGAAAAATACTAGGTGCATTCTTTAAACCAAAATGCATAACTAACCATTCAAAATGTCCTAGGAGACAGGTAAATGTTGTCCATTCTATACTACTAGGATCCATTCGTAATTGCCAAAATCCTGACTTACAATCAAATTTGCTAAATACTTTACTATTTTGAATTCCATTAATTAAATCAGATTTATCTGGAATGTCATAAGAATCATCTACTGCATTATCATTTAACCTACGATAATCTATTACCATCCTACTTTTTCCTTGTACTTGTTCACTATGCTTATTTACTATGAAAGCCGGACTTCTATGTCTACTTGTACTCCACCTAATTACTCCTAATTTCAGCAATTCATCTATATGCATTTTATAATCCTTGATATTTTCATTAGTAGATTCTATCTTTTTATTTTGTATTCTAAATTCTGGATCTTTTAATTCTAACTTACATGTGATTTTATTTCTATCCCAATATTTCCCTGGATTTTCTCCTATGATTTCCTCTTTTTCTAATCTACTCAATATGTCATCTATTTCTAAATTTCCTGATGAGATTAAATTATAAAGAAAACCTAGATCTACCATTTGTCCTACTGGGGGTTCTAGTGTTAATTCATCAAACAAACTACACTTACTAAACTCCTCTAATGTTTCACTAATCTTTTCACTATGATTTTTGCATTCACTACAACAACTAACAGTGGAAGTTTTCTCACGTTCTTCTAAGAATTCAGAAATAAAGGGCAAGAAAGGAACTCCTAGGAAACTAATTCCTAAAGAAGTAATTGTACAACCATGAAAGAAATTAACTAAAATGTTTAATCCTATGATAAATTTTGTTTTTCTTAATTGAAAATCTCTTAAGCTAATGTTACCTCTAAAATGCAAATGATTAGTAAGGGTGTTTTAATTTTTAAAGAAACTAATCTTACAAGGTGCTAATTGTTGAGTATAAGGAAAAAGTTTTCCATCCATCTGTTATGCCTTATATTGGTGTGAAAGTGGTAATTGTTTAATATAGGCTGGAGGTACTAGCTTCTCATCTAAAATTGTATTTGAACATCCTGTATCAATTAAACCTATAACATCTAATTTCCAATCATCTATTTGTATTCTACAAGGAATTCTTATACTATAAACATGAGAGATTACTTAACGAGGTACTTCACTGCTTAAAATATTTTTTAGCAACTTATTATTATTATCCACTACTTCTTCTATTACTTCTTCTACTAATTTGTTTTCACCTACTTCTTCAATGACAACTTTCTCAACTTCATGAATTTCCTCAGTTATTGTTTCTGCTACTTCAACTACTTTATTATTATTCCTAAGTGCTTCTCTTTCTTGAGATCTATCAATACTTGCCCAAATAGCCCTATAAGTATCTTTTACTTCTTCACTAATTCCTGGATGATTTAAAAGAATTGATCTATCTAACTCCATGTTCTAATTTTTTTAATCTTTCATCCAAATTTTTAATAACATTTTCTAGGTATAAAATTCGTAATTCTAAAGTCTCATATCTATTTATCCTATTAAATTCTACATAAGATGATTCAGGTGGTAATTGATTTTTATCAACTAAACAGAAGTTACAACTTTCCTTAAGACAAAGGCTACATCTATATCTTAATTTCAAGGAAGGGTATAAATTACAAAAACTGCAAGGTTTATCACTACTACCACTATTCTTAATCCAATCGTGATTGCAATTCCTATTCATCTAGAAGAATAAAATCCTCTAAGTTACCAAATTCTAAGTTATCTAATTCTGCTTCAGTAATAAAAAATTCTAATGGATCTAAAGATGATGTTTCCCCCTTCGAAAGGTGTTGATGTTTCTAAGACTAAAGGTACTGGTGTTTCTAAATTCTTTTTATATTTCCTTATGCATGTCATATCATCATTTAATTTTTCTAAAACTAATCTTTGAAAAATCTTAATCCTATCATGACCTTTAATAATGTTCCGTAATTTTGAAAATATATATTCTAAAATGTTAACTTCTTCTATAATTTTATGCGGATTATATTTATCTATTTTATGATATTTACCTCTATGATAAGCTGGAGCTTTCCTTTTCATTCTAAATATGCTAACATGGATTCTATTTGGTCTAATCGATCTAAGTCACTATTCTGCCAATCTTTATATTTCCTATTTGATTCTATAATTTCTCCTACAAATTCACTATCTTCTAAGTCACTATCTACTTATTCTATTTTGTCAGGGTCTACATAACTAATTATACTATAAATACTTTGTGTCGCTAACATATTCATCTACATGTAACAAATCTTCATTTACACACTCTATCTAAATTGATTTCTTATTATGATAATTTTTCCTTTTAGTACAATCCCTAACTAAATGATTAGTGCTACAAAAACAACTAAGTTTATTCTTATATTCTCTACTTTTATCGATCTTTCTAACATGTTTATCTTTATTTAAATAATGCTTCCTGGAACTATTTCTCCTAAGATGATATTTCTTTTTAGGTCTAAAAATTATTCCTACTAAATCTCCTTTTTAGTTTATCTACCTTATCTCATATCGTTGGGGTGTGTAAATATTTCTACAAAAACTATATTCCCCTTTACCTTTAAACTATTTAGCTATCTGGATCTCTGCATTTTTTTCAACTAATTGTTCTACAACAAATTTAATTCTAGTTGAAACATTATCTAATTGTGGCAAAATTTGTAACTATTTCGTGATAGTGTTGCATTTTGGGTTGCTACACCCAAAAGAATTGAGAAGTTTGAAGAAATTGTGCGCCAATTGAAAAATGAATTTTCACTAAAAAAATTGGTCTTAGATTGTAAGACAAGGTGGAATTCAACTTTTTGATGCTTAATGTTGCCATTGGCAATAAGGATGCTTTCAAACGCTTGAAACAACGAGAATCTCTTTATACATGTTGTCCATCAGATGAAGAATGGGAAAAGGCTAAGGAGATTTGTGAAAGATTGAAGATGTTTCACAGTGTGACCAAGTTGTTTTCAGGGACCAAGTATCCTACAACAAATCTATATTTTCCTAAGATTTGTCAGATTAGCATTGCTTTGGCAAAATGGGTTAGTTGTGGGATTGACTATATTGAATTAATGGCATTGAGAATGAAGTCAAAATTTGAAAAGTATTGGAACATAATTCATGGTATTATGGGTGTGGCAATTGTTTTGGACCCAAGATTCAAGTTAATGTTGTTGGAAATGTATTTTCCCATTATATATGGTGAGAATAAAGCAAAAGATGAAATTCAAAAAATTCGAACTCTTTGTTATGATTTGGTAGGAGAATATTCTTCTAAAGCAAATTTGAATGAATCAAGTGGGTTTGTGGATAATTCTTCACAACTATTGGCCAATGATAATGATGATGCGGAATTTATCAATAATTATCAATTGCTTGTTGCTTCTCGTGGGTGTCAAATGGAGAATGTGAAGTCAGAGTTGGACAATTATTTGGAAGAGTCTATATTGCCAATGAAAGCCGATTTTGATATTTTGAGTTGGTGGAAAAATGCATTGAAGTATCCTACTTTACAATTAATTGCAAGAGATATTTTGGCAATTCCCGTGTCTACTGTAGCTTCGGAATCGGCTTTTAGCACGAGTGGGAGATTCATAAATCCACATCGTAGTAGACTTCACCCAAACACAATAGAGGCGTTGATGTGCACACAAGATTGGTTGAAAGGTATTATTAATATTATTATTTGAATTTTTTTTCTATTAAGTTAATGTTATTTGTGAAAAAAATTGCTTGTTTATTTATGTATTTCTTTATTTTTGAAGATTCATGTTTATGGTCAACAATTCAAGCTATTTGTTCTACATTTGATGAAGAGGAGGATGAGAATGATGAGGTAAATATGATTTTTTATAAAATTTTATCTTTAATCTTGATATTATTTATAATCTTATTATATATTTACAATTTTGTTTATTATTGAAGGATGAGTTATCATGTCAAGATGCTAGTGGTAGTGGAATTGGATTCTCAATATAAATGACTTGAAGAAAAAAGAAACAAATTGATGGAAGCATGAAATTATTGTGCTAGTTTTGTATTATGAATTTTATTTAATGGATTTGTAATTTTAATTAGTTTTAAACTTTATGTTATTTGTAATACTTAATTTGTACCTTAATGTTGTTGTTTCATCAAACATTATATTATGACTTGTTATGAGAAATATTTTGTGTGAATTTTTATTTTATATATGATGTGTCATGTGTTTGTTTCATCAAACATTATATTTTTTATTTTCAATCAGATATAAGATCTTTAGTATATGTAGTAACATAAATGCATTGAAAATATTATAGTCATTTACGTAAAAATTTTTATATCAACGTTTTGGGTAGGGCAGGGGATCCCCTGCGTGAGGGGGATTTTAACCGAGAATTCCCGCCCGTGGAGAACGGGATGGGGACGGGATCCCATTCCCCGCCCCACTGACATTCCTACTCGGACATTTCACCTTTCAAACCGTAACACTATGGAAGGTGGTGGAACGGAGGAGGGACCGAACTCCATTGGCGAGCAAGAGAGCTTTTGGGTTAGACCATATTAGACATGAAAAATTGTTGGATTTGCCTTCATTGCTTTTTCTTACAAATATGCCCATTATATTTATAGAGGAATATATACTAGTAATATACTTTGTTGCATTAACAATAATAAAAAAATCCTGCAATTATTATATAAAATATTTTAAAAATTAAATTTTAAAATAAATATTTAAAATAACAACAATATATGAATAATAATAAATTATTATGTTATTTTTGGAAAAAATTAATTAATATGTGTATGATAAAAAAGTAAAAAATAATTTATCAAATTGATAAAAAAATAAAGAAAACTTTCATATAACGCATACAAAAGGATAAAAATATTATATAATTAAACTCTTAATAAAATATTTATCGAGTGAGATTTTATCTTTAAATATTTAAACCATATTTAAAAATTTAAAAATAACTAACCCATTATGAATAAAAAAAATTAGATATATATATATATGTAACACTATAACTCCGGGGTTACAAGTTACGAGATAACCCTAACCCCGGCTTCGGTGTTACATACCGGGCATCTAAGGCATGTAACCCCGATGCCGGATTTACAACCATTCTAACATAATTAATTTTATTTAAATATTTATCGTTAGATTTTATTTTTAAATATCTATTAAGAAATCATATTTATCACACTATGTAAATTTATCTTAATTTTTTTTAAATATGTTGATAACTTTTTTTAAAAAAACTTAGTTATTTTAAAAGGCTTATAATAACTTGGTTATTATATTTTTTTTTTTTAGATTTTAGAAAACTAGTCGCTCATTAAACACTCAGTGAGCTGGGGGAAAGTTGTCATCAACTGCATCTTTAATTGTTAAACTATTCTAAAATTTGATTTTCATGACACATCATTAACTCATTAAACTCTTACATGATACACTATCTCCTAGTTATACCATAAAATGGGAACCACAATCCGCCTGTTACCCTGTGGGCTCCTTTTTTTCTCACCTGGCCTTTAATTAGGGTTGACAAGTTAAGAATGACAGATCACAAATTAAATTTTAATATTTTCAAGGGATTGTAGGTTCATAACTTCCATTAAGGGTAAGCCCCTAATGTTAATTACCCTGAACATTATCACAGGAATCTCCGATAAAAAAAATAAGTGTGAACAAGGGAACCTCCTATCATCATAAACATTTTCTAATAACAAATTCAAAACCATGCCTGCGGGTTAGGTAACCCACCACCCTTAGAAAAAATTGTGGGTTCCACTAGTTTATAATATTAAAAGTTAAAATTTTTAATTTTTTTAAAAAACTGCGGTCCCACTAAATTTTTAATATTAAAATTTTATTTTATTTTTTTTTAAATCACGGATCTTAGTAATCTATGTTATCATAATCAGATTTGAACGTCAATTAGACCGATTGAACCGGTGTAGGAAATAGTCCAATTCTTTAGTTGGACTGAACTTTCAGTTGAACCGATAAAAACTATTGTAAAATACCAGTTTTTTAATTAAACTGGTGAGCCTCCCTATTTGCATTAAAAGATATTTTTGTTGTAATTATAATATAATTTTTTCAATTTATTATATTAAATTAAATTATTTTAAAGATTTAAATTATTCTTACATTGATCTAATTGACCAAGTGGTTGAATTGATAACTTGGTGACCTGGCACCTTGGCCGGTGATCCGACCAGTTAAACCGATGAACCGGTACCATTGTTGGAACTCCGTCTTGGGGGTTTGGGTTATAACTAAAAAAAAAAAAAATTAATTTTTTTTTAGTGATAATGGGTTAGTTCTTTTTTAATTTATTAAATATGTTTTAAACATTCAAAGATAAATTTTTTAAAAATAAAACCTCACTTGATAAATGTTTAAATAAATAATTATGTTAGAATGCCATGCCATGCCCTATTATCAAGATTCCCTTTTCCAAATTTTATATATAACATTCAATTTTGTACTAAAAAAATCCTATTATTCTTTTTCTTTTCCGAATCTAAAAAAAAAGCTATTTTCATTGGATTTTCTCAACTAAAATTTTTAATTCTATTTTATAAACTAGCTACATTACCACTATATCTTAATAAGATTTTCTATATATCCATACACAAGGACAAACGAATATTTTATTAAAAATATCACTCTCAAAGTTTTTTTTTGAAAGAATTATAATATAATCTTTTTATTTAAAAAAAGGCCAAAAAAAAAAACATCAAGTAAAAAAAGAGAAATGGATTATTAGAGAAGAATAAAATAAAAAAGGGATCAACAAACGAAAGACTGACAGCAAAGTATTACATCCTGGAACGTAATAGCACGTGTACTAGCAAGAACCACTCATTCATCCTAATTTCAAAAGCCTGAATCCCATCCACCCGAAATCCTATATCTTTTCTTCGTTCAAAGCCTGCAACCTCGTACTCCAGGTCCCATTATTGTGACCACTGCTCCCTCTCTTGCTTTCACTGTGCTTCTTTTTTCTCCTCCCTTTCTCCAAAAGAAAGCACCAGAATGAGCTTGTTCATGGTGGCCATGCTCCTCCTCTTCATTCTCCACCTCCATTCATAGAGGAATCTCAAGAACCAGCTTACAGATCAATAATATTCATTCATGGCGTCCACTGTTGACGGGTACGATGACCAATCTCATGCTATGTATCACGTCCCACAGAACAGTCGCAGAGAGAAGCTCCGATTCTCCGATTCTAACTAACCCTCTTCTCCTCCCCATCCCTTCTTCTTCTTTTTCTGCCTCATCCCTAAACCCTAACTCTAACCTGAACTCTGGTTGCCTTGGTGGTTCTGCGTTCCCCATCCCTTCTTCTTCTTCCTCATCCCCAAACCCTAACCTTAACCTGAACTCTGGTCGTCTTGGTGGTTCTGCTTCTCGGGCTTTCTCTTTGTTGTTTTCCTCGGCGGCTCTGTTTGAGCATGCGCCGTCGAGGCCGTTTACTGGTTATGCTGCGGTTTTGAGTGGATCTAGGTATTTGGAGCCTGCGTTGCAGGTGCTTGAAGTGGCTTGTGGGGTGGGTCGTGTTAGAGCTTTTTTTTATGGTGATCATTTTGGGATGGAGGATACTTGTCGCGCTGGGAGGGTTGTGAATGAATCAGTGTTGGGGAAGGAGCAACAGTGGAAAAAGGCTAGACTAGTTTCCATGCTCGATGAGGTATGCTATGAACTGAGTTTTCTTAGGTTTATTTTTCCCTATCATCAAGAGTCATCTACCATTTTATGGTGCGGAGCTGTTCAGCATTGGAAACGAGTGAAGCCATCTATGTGCATGGGTTTGTAAAATTCAGATGTATCTTTGCTTTGCACATATAATCTATTTAATAGTCTGGTTCACTGACCTAGATCTTATTTACGGCTACTGTTTCTTCAATGAAACTTTCCTCTGGTGGTGTTTGCATTATTTATATGCTACTGTGAGTCGAGAAATAGTTTTCTGTTCCATCTGTTTGGGCATTATACTTTGTACCTCTGAATTCCTGTGTTCCTTAGTGCCAAGACATGTGAAGAGTATTATTCAATCATATAAACAAAAGAACAAAAAATTTAATATAAGTTTCCAAATGGCCTTGTCATTTTTACTTAGTCTCTCTATCTTGATTACATTTGACCACCCTGTAGGTCTGCAGCAGGTACACACATTATTATCAGCAATTGCAAGCAGTTATCCAAGCTTTTGAATCTGTTGCTGGCCTTAGTACTGCTGCACCATATGCCTTGATGGCTCTCCAGACAATGTCAAAGCAATTCAAGTGTCTAACAAATTTGATATCGGATCATTTGCATCTAACTGCAAGAAACCCAGAAACATACAGGCAGCCACCAATCTGGAGGCCTCAGAGAGGACTGCCTGAAAGAGCAGTAGCTGTGCTACGTAAATGGTTGTTCGAGCATTTCTTGCATCCGTAAGTGGTTTGACATATGGTAGTTGCCAAAAATGTTAACTTTTTTTGATATATTCTGAATCAACATAGTTAATTGATTTCAAAGTAAACAAGTTAGCTGTTGAGCTGATAGTACAACAAAAGGCAACTTTCTCGCATATTGTATAGATTGATTGGTAATATTTCTGAGTGGTCCCATGTTTTTTCATTTTAACACTGAGCAGCCAACCAAGGTTTCTAATGTTCTGTTTGACAAACACTAGCCTCTTGATGAAGCATGTGCCTAGAATATTATGATATGCTCTAGTTGTTATTATGGCCTATTAGAATAAAACCTGAATATTACTATGTTCTTTCTTGCAAAAGATCCAGTTCTCAGATGCTGGATGAGCATATCTTTATATTATGTGTACGCTGTTGTCTCGCTGATCATCTTTTCTAATCTCCCATGCCTCAGTATTGCTGACAGAATGGAGGCAGCTGCAATTGAATACCATTTGGGACCTTTGCTGGGCTGATACATGCATGACTCAATCTTTCTGACAATCAATTTTTTTTTTTTTCCAGGTACCCTACAGACATTGACAAGCAAATGTTGGCAAAACATACAGGTCTATCTAGAAACCAGGTAGATGAAAATGTTTCATGCTTTCTATTTAATGAATTGGAGATTTACACCTGGCCTCCTGTGGAATGAACCAATTTTTAATCACTAATTTTATTGTAGTTATTCAACCATGCTGTGATAATGGACAATGAATTATGTACTCAGCCCTCAGTTTGCTCTTTTGAATTTATAACTTTCTGAAATATGATCCTTATCTTTGTTGCGATTATTATAGCATTCAATAAAATATCTTATACTTTTTGTTACTTGGCAGGTTTCGAACTGGTTTATCAATGCAAGAGTCAGGCTCTGGAAGCCAATGGTGGAGGAGGTACAGTCCCTCGAGCTCAGTCAATCTTATCAATTTCCGGCAGGAGACAGGAAGATTGAAGAACTAGGCAAAGGATTAAGTGCTGCTGGCAGGGGAAATGGTGGTGTTCCTCTTACTCTCGCTCTCCACCAAAGCAATGAAGTTTGCATATATAAACCTCTCCATCGGAATGCTGTTCGTAGTTTTGGTTTCGACTATGATGACATTACAAGAAATACAGGAAAATTCAATGGAAATATTTGTACGGATTCGTTCTGTCGCTATTTATAACTCTTTGGTGATTATTGTTGTTGTTATTATTATTATTAATGTTTTTTTTTATTATTTCTCTTTAGCGTAATTTTCCCAGCAGAAAGTATACACGATGGAGAAGGTATTTAAGCAAATAAGAGAAGTAATGCTTTTCAAATACTCTGTTTGTTAACCTCAAGGTTCTGGAAGAAACCTTATGGACAGATGGTTTTAACTCAATCTGAGTTTTACAATGACTTGGGTTGCAATGTTCACATGTTCAGCTTTGCTTTTAGTAACAATATGGTCTCTCCTGCTATTGGCATGGGAAAGATTGATCCTAGTGGCCTCCACCATTGGGTTTGGTTCCCCAAGGCTAAATCAAATAAAATCTCCAATGCTGTTTACCATTTTTTGAACAGCACACATCTCCAGGATGAGCTTTGGTTTGATTGGAAAAACATTTGGCACCTTAATGCCTCTCCTAGAGTAAAGACCTTTATTCGGATGCTTTGTCATGGGAAAATAAAAACTTCGGCCTTTAAACAATTTGTCCCATGTGTGATCTTCATTGGAAACTGTGGAGCACCTCTTTAATCAATGTGCTAAATTGCAATAGGTTTGGTATAAAATTTGCTGACTTTACTAGTTTGTGTTTACATGGTCTTGATGCAGTTACTATGGGCTGTTGGCTTGATTTCTCACATGATAATTTTTCTAAGTTAGCTGCCTCTGTTATTACTACTGTTTGTTGGTATTTCTGGAAATCTAGATGTGATTATTTATTTCTAAACAAAATTCCGGATTATACTAACATTGCCATCACAACTGTCGGTTATAGTATGAGAGAACTCAGAAGATACAGGCCACCACAAAATTACAGAGAGAGACTATGGGTCTGTTTGATATGTAAGATTTTGAGGGACATCATTACAAATGAGACGCAAGTACAGCACAAACTACCCAATCGGTACAGCACAACTTCCTAATTTTTTTTTACCGCTAAAACCACGGTACAAAAATTCTTATGTTGTACAGGACAACTTATAATAAAATTGTCCCTATTTAAAATTAAAAATTATATACTCATTAAGAAGTGGTAACATGATTTATTTTGTTTTATTTATTTATCTATTTATTTATCTTTTTAAAATTTAGTTGTTTATTTATCTATTTATTTATATGTTTTTAAAATTATGTTAATTTTTTTAACTTATTGTTGTTGTTGGGCGTTGTAAAATTTGATAAGATTTTCATAAAATATTATTGTATGTTTTTTATTATAAAATAAATATAGAATAATAAAAAGGTATTATCATGATTAACTATTTTGTGTTTCGTAGTGTTCAATGAAAATCAAACATTGAACAACACAAGCACTTGTGCTGTACTTTAACTATTTGTACTGTATCTGTACTGCTTGTGTTGTTCTCTTTAAAGAATTAAACGGACCCTATGAGTGTCATAGCATCATTGCACCTCTCCTCAAAGACCCTTTGGAACTCCCTTGCGGACCAGGCATTCCAACTCTTCCGGTCTTCCGTCCAGGGGGAAAAGGTATTGACTGCCCAAATTAATACGAGTGAGTAAACAAAACCCATGCATAGCACAAAGATATGATTTGTGGTAACATTGAATTTTTCATCAAAACCTTTTTCTTCAAGCAATTTCACTATTGAGTGCAATAGGTTAAGTAAAATTTATTATTATGTTCAAATTTGTTTTCTACAGAGCATTGATAAAACCTTCAAATACATCTGTAGTCCACAGAACTCTTACGTGCGTAGGATAGTTTAAATCAACTTGGTTTATCAAGGAATTCAACATAGGCCTGACACAAACAATAGTAAGAAAAATATCAATGGAGTGTCTACTGATTTCTCTTAGGTCAAAACTAGAAAGTTAAAATGAAAACCTGATCTATGATGATAAGTGTGTCACCGGCACGGATAAACTTTTTATCCACTTGAAGAAGAACTCTTGCATTCTC